>NC_089848.1:126387243-126474743 GCF_035609145.1 Eleutherodactylus coqui | reverse complement strand
TCATATCTATCTATCTATCTATTTATCTATCAATCAATCTATCTATCTATCTATCTGTCTATCTATCTCATATCCATCTATCTATCTATCTATCTAGCTATCTCATATCTATCTATCTATCTATCTATCTCATATCTATCTATTTATCTATCTATGTATCTATCTCCTATCTATCTATGTATCTATCTCCTATCTATCTATCTCATATCTATCTATCTCCTACCTTTCTATCTCATATCTATCTATCTATCTATCTATCTATCTATCTATATATCTAATTATCTCCTATCAATCTATCTATCTATCTGTCTATCTATCTCATATCCATCTATCTATCTATCTCATATCCATCTATCTATCTGTCTATCTTTCTCATATCTATCTATCTATCTATCTATCTATGTATCTATCTCCTATCTATCTATGTATCTATGTATCTATCTATCTATCTCAGATCTATCTATCTATGTATCTATCTCCTATCTATCTATGTATCTATCTATCTATCGAATATCTATCTATCTATCTATCTATCGAATATCTGTTGATTTATTATCTATGTCATATTTAGCTTTCTACAACCCCAATTCTAAAATAGTTGGACCGCTGTGTACAATGCAAATGAATGTAAAGGAAAAAAAAAAGAATGCCATAATTTAGAAATCTCATCTAATAATTTTTCACTCACAGTAGAACATCTGAAGCCATGCTGTTGTGATGGATGCAGTATGTGGTTTAGCATTGTCTTGCTGTACTATGCAAGGCCTTCCCTGAGAGAGACGTTGTCTGGATGGGAGCGTATGTCATTCTAAAACCTCTATATACTATCAGCATTGATAGTGTTACAGGCCATGTGAACAGTGACCCACACAAATGTAATCACAAAAGGCTGAACAGAAAACGGGATATCACATGAAACAAAGACCCGAACGTGCAATCAACAACAACACAGACAGCCGGTGGAAAAATACCTACCAAATGTACTAGTGAACAAGGCAGATTGGAATCTGAATATGTACGAGGTATTGGTTGGTGTTTCGGTCATAGCATGCAAGCTCACAAGCCCACGTCAAGGGTCCTTGTTGTCTTGTAAGATCCTACACTAACAAGACAATTACAACAAAGGAAAGGGGAACCCTGTCTACAAACGGAGCAATCATCCTGATAGGGATGGCCCCATGCTGGAAGATAAGGGCCAACTGTCTCGCCCTACATGGTAATGTGCAGGAGCACCAGACAAGGATGAAACTCAAAACAAACATCTGCACACCTACAGACATAGGGGAATTCAAGCATAATAAGACATCAATCACACACCTACACACAAGAAAAAGCAAGGCCCTAGCATCCACCTATCAATGGACGAAGGAGACTAAACAGGACAAGGCTTGGCTGTCTGCCCACCAGCAGACAGGTAGAACAAACAAACATGGATTGGATGTCCGACTATTAGGATTAAGTTCAGACATGGGACATCAGACAAAAACAAAACAAAACCACATGCATGCAGACCACAAAGCAAATGGACAGAACCAGACACAAGCAGAACAAAGATCTGCACAACATGCCTCCTAACACCCAGGTTTAGTTAGGAGATGCTAAGGTATAGAATGACCAGCATCCTCTAGGAAGAGAGGCTAGTGTTTATGTGCACAGAGCGATGGTGATTGGCTGGCTGGAGAAACCCACAACATCAGCCATCCAAATCAGCCACACCCATGCCATAGGCACTAATGCAACCCCATACCATTAGAGATACAGGATAGTAAACTGTGCGCTGATAACAAGCTGGATGGTTCCTCTCCTCTTCCGTCCTCAGGATGCAGCATCCATGGTTTCCAAAAAGGATTTCAAATTTTGGTTTATCTGACCACAGAACAGTTTTCCATTTTGCCTCAGTCCATTATAAATGAGCTTTGGCCCAGAGAAGACGTCAGCATTTATGGATCATGTTCATATATGGCTTCTTGTCTACATGATACAGCTTTAACTTGCATCTGTTGTTAATCAAGTGACCCCCGAGAATCTGTATGTCAGGGTGTGCGGCTGGGATCTGTAGTACTAAGGTTCCTAGCAGCACAGCTCCACAGGTCGGGGTTAATTGAGCTGGCTGGGTGTGGTGTTCTCAAGCAGCCAATCTCATTTAGTCTGCAGCACATAAAAGCCAGCATTGCTCAGTAGTTGATGATGGTCTTTGTACTGTTTGGATATATCTGTTTTGTGCCCGCTCAGAGCTGTGTTTGCATGTAGGTCTGTTATGTCTCTCTGCTTTGCTAAAGACAATTTGGACACCTGTAGTCCTTGTCTGTATCATATGCAGACCCCCTCTTCCCTTCCCCTGACAGGTGCGGCCTCCAGATGTCTTATGTCTCGTTCTGTGTGTCAGTTGGTGGATCCCTGACACAGTTCCCTATGTCAGCTCGGTGGCTGACTGTCTATCCCCCCTGGTATGACGACACTGTTAGACTTGCTGTGGAGTTTCATCTGTGTGCATGTGAGCACTGGGTGGAGTCCGTGTTGTAGTCTGGTGTGAGTAGTCTTGTTTTGTGCTCATCCTGGCTGTTTGTGGTATGAACTGGTTCTATGTGTGGTGGCTGCAAGAAAGGTTGTGTTGCAGCTTGCTGTGTGACTTGTGTTCTGTTGTCTGTCCTGTACAGTTTGCAGTGTCTTGTGTTCTGTTGTCTATGCAGTTGCAGCTTGCGGTGTGAACTGTTTCCACTGCCGCTGGACTCCTGGTTAGTATAGGGACTAGCGTATAGCCAGGAGCCATGAAGGGGCCCACTAGCTTCCATATTTTGATCAAAATGTCAACTAAAACCTGGTATTTATACTCAGCTTTACCACCTGCTATTAGTGTTTGCATTTTGGCTGCTGTTTGCTGTTTTTTCTGGCTCTGTGTGTCTTCTTGTTCTGTCCCTGTCCTGTGGCATGTTTGTGTCCTGTTCTGGTGGCGTGGTTCCTAGGAGCAGCTAGGGTCCAGATCCGAAGACCGCTGGGCCGCCCTTTACAGGGGTGATGACCCCACTCAGATAGGGCCATGTCATCCTCCCTGTAGCACAGGGCCAGTTGTCTGAAACTTGTGGTATCCATCTTGGCCACGATCGTGTGGGCCCCGTGCTTTATTAGCCCACACGATCATAACACTGTAGATCTCAAGAATCCAATATTGACTATCAGCCTTGTCCCTTGTGCACATGATTTCTATAGATTTTTAGAATCATTTTATATTCTGTACTGTAGGTGAGGAATATTCAAGGTCTTTGCAATTTTGCTCTGAGGAACATTTTTTTGAACTTGTTCCACAATTTTTAGATGCAGTTTTTCACAGATTGGTGACCTCTGACCATCTCTGCTTCTGAGAGACTCGGCCTCTCTAACATGCTTTATTTATATACAGTCACTGACTTAGTAGAAAAGCGACCCTACAGCTGGTTTTTATTGGTAGCACGTACTTTTACAGGCTTTTTTTTATCTATCTATCTCCTATCTATCCATCTATCTATCTCATATCTATCTATCTATCTATCTATCTATCTATCTATCTATCTATCTATCTATCTATCTATCTCATATCTATCTATCTATCTATCTATCTATCTATCTATCTATCTATCTCATATCTATCTATCTATCTATTTCATATCTGTCTATCTATCTATCTATCTCATATCTATCTATCTATCTCATATCTATCTATCTATCCATCTATCTATCCATCTATCCATCTATCCATCTATCCATCCATCCATCTATCCATCTATCCATCCATCCATCTATCCATCTATCCATCTATCTATCTATCTATCTATCTATCTATCTATCTATCTATCTATCTATCTATCTATCTATCTATCTATCTATCTCATATCTATCTATCTCCTATCTATCTATCTATCTATCTATCTATCTATCTATCTATCTATCTATCTATCTATCTATCTCATATCTATCTATCTCATATCTATCTATCTCATATCTATCTATCTATCTATCTATCTATCTATCTATCTATCTATCTATCTATCTATCTATCTATCTCATATCTATCTATCTCATATCTATCTATCTATCTATCTATCTATCTCATATCTATCTATCTCATATCTATCTATCTATCTATCTATCTATCTATCTATCTATCTATCTATCTATCTATCTCATATCTATCTATCTATCTCATATCTATCTATCTATCTATCTATCTATCTATCTATCTATCTATCTATCTCATATCTATCTATCTATCTCATATCTATATCATATCTATCGACATCTATTAGTACAGTTAGATCACAGGCACCTCTGTAGGTACAGTCAAACCACGGGAACCTCTACTGGTACAGTCAGGCAAGATGGTCTCTCAGAAACAGTCCGCCACAAGCATCTCTATGCACAGATAGTGCCCGTTCACACATACCAGGTGCGCCCCAAAGACTCTCGGGCATAACCCGTATTGGACAGCACACAGAAACACCATCCATGTGCTATCCCACCCCTGGGGCAGTGGACATTGCATGTCTGATTCTAATCTGTGATATGGACCAGAATAAGACACGTTGTGTTTTGTTTTCGCACAGATCATCGGTGCAAATACACTAATTGGTTGTAATGGGTCCTGGTGCCCATAAAATACTCCCATGTGAATGGTCCCTTAGGCTTCTAAGTCTTAGTGCAAACATCTGTCCCAGCCCTCCAATGTCCCGGCCCTCAAAGCCATAGTCACCCATCCAGTCCAGCACTGCATGAAGGAGCCTCTAGAGTTAATATGGTTTTTTACACTTCTGGAAGTGTGTTGGCTCTAAACTGCAAAATCGACATAAAAGCTGCAGCCACAAAGAAGATTTAGTTTCTGA
Organism: Eleutherodactylus coqui; assembly: GCF_035609145.1. Classification (NCBI taxonomy): domain Eukaryota; kingdom Metazoa; phylum Chordata; class Amphibia; order Anura; family Eleutherodactylidae; genus Eleutherodactylus; species Eleutherodactylus coqui. The sequence goes on along the minus strand of NC_089848.1, from coordinate 126,469,890 downwards.
CGGAACGCTGCCAAATGTAATTAAACATTTATTTATAGTAGTTAAGCCCCATTGTTTCCAGCTGATACAAAATTACCAGATAAAGTTTGATGAAAAGATTCGCAATTACAGTCCTTTCATTCAATGCCCATACATGCACCTATGAACAGATTCATATGGAGACACGGGGGGCACATACTTTCAGTAGTAAGTGCAGTCCTCCAACTCCACTGAAACACTGTGAATAGGAGATAACTTTATTTCATGGCACCAAGTCCTTTAACAACTGAACAAGTGAAATGTTCTGCAACTTTCTCAAATACTTCAGGGAAGAATTATTAAAGTTGGTATTTCACATCAAAAGTCCATTAGCATAAAATGGGCCAGATCTGTGAAGCCATAACTGCTTCCACTTGTCTCTTTGCAGATATGTAATGTCACACCGCATGTTGTTTTCTGGCCATTTCTACCCCACGTCCACAATACAATGAACACAAAGTGTGGTTTCTGACAGGGGCACCCCCTTCCAGGAGGAGTCCTGAGGCTGCTGCCTCATGCGGCAGTCTGCAGGACCTCAGTGGGGTGGAGCTAGGGTTGCTGACCAGCCAGTATTTATCTTTTACCCGCTATAATGCTCACTTGCTCTGTAGTTCCATTCCATCGGCAGTGGCCTCCACTGCTGTAATCAGAATGCGACCCCTGACCTCTTCTCCAGCGTCTGCATGCAGGAACACAGATGCCGGCCTGTACGCAGTGCAAAGACCGGGGAGAAGTCACAGGTGGATAACAGCAGCAGCAAGAACTACAGAGCAAATTAATGAAATGCTTGTGAGGTTAGTGATCTCCAGCCCAACAGCGTTACTACTGAGGCCACTATTAGGGACAAAATACTATATAATATTACTATTTAGGCCAATATGGGGGACAATATGCTATATAATATTACTACTGGGGCCACTATTGGGGCTACTATAGGTGACACTTGCCACTATGTGGGAAGCTATTACTATTGGGGCCACTGTGGATAACAATATCACAACTGTGCCCATTAAGGGGATCACTATTACTTGTGGGGCCACTACTGGGGCCACTATTTCTCTGTAACTTCAGACAAGTCGTAATGGTTCAAATATGTGCTGGGTATCTTTTGTTTTGGCGCTTTCAAGGTCTATAAAATGAGAGTTTTTTGCAGGGGTATGGGGTCACTTCACTTTAGGCAGCATAAAGGCTTGGGGCATACCTGGCTTCTTCTCAGGTTCATATCCTGCTACCCGCCTGATGAAGGACTGTGTCTGAAACGTTGTTACACGCTATCTATATTTAAACCCAAGTGATATAAATTAAATTAATCTCTGATTTGAAGCCACATCTGGACTGCAGTTCCCTCTCTCAGGTGTTATCGAGCTTATTAAGAGACAAGCACCCTTCATGTCCCAGAAACTGAAATCTACGCCTGCACTGATTTATCATGTAATTGTTGCTATTTTCTGGTGCAATCTTTAGTAAATCTGTCAGCAGCGGGCCGCCGGCCCCCTCCACTGAAACCTGTGCACTTTATGGGAAAAAGCATCTTCTGTTGAAAAGTAGCGAGTCTTAAAAAGTTGCAAATTTTAGCACAAATATACCCCATTTGTAACTTTTTATGCCATATAGGTGGTGCAGAGCCTTCCATAAATTCCCCACGATGTGTTTTGATGCTTTGTCGTTTTTAGCAGATATGTTTATATTTGGGGCTTAAACAGATGGGCGAGCTTTAGTCCCCTTATGCAGCCGTGAAGATTATGGCCGTATAATGGGAAGAAATGAAACTATTGATTTTGTTTCCACTATTGGGCACCCTTCTCCAGTTTAACCCTTTAGTGATGTGAGCTATTTTTGACCTAAGAATGCAACGATTTTTGCGGTACATGCGGCTTTTTTAATCACTTTTATTGCATTCTTTTGGGAGCCAAAATGAACAAAAAAAAACATCTTCGTTAACATTTCTTTTTTTTTTTTTTTTACAGCGTTTGCCATGCAGGATAAAAAGCGGGTTAAATTTATTTTCTGAGTCGTTGCGGATGCTGCGATTTCTAACATGGGTTTTTAATTTTTCTTTAAACAAAGGAGAAAATGTGCCCCCAATTTGTTTTTTTAAAACATTTTTATGTGCCTGTAGGAAACGTAAACCTACGGTGCTATAATGCCTCTGAAAATACATTGCAGTACTTCTGTACTGCAGTGCATTATTGCTAATCCTAGCGCTCACAGACCATGGCAGACCCGGACACCATTGTCTCCTGCTGCGGATGGATCAGGCTCAGCGCCTGAGTCTGCACTATCCATCGGCGGTAAATGTACACCCATCCAGATTGTATACTTAAGCAGTGGGATGGGAAGGGGTTAAATATTAGAGATGAGCGAACACCAAAATGTTCGGGTGTTCGTTATTCGGAACGAACTTCCCGCGATGTTCGAGGGTTCGTTTCGAACAACGAACCCCATTGAAGTCAATGGGCGACCAGAGCATTTTTGTATATCGCCGATGCTCGCTAAGGTTTTCATGTGTGAAAATCTGGGCAATTCAAGAAAGTGATGGGAATGACACAGCAACGGATAGGGCAGGCGAGGGGCTACATGTTGGGCTGCATCTCAAGTTCACAGGTCCCACTATTAAGCCACAATAGCGGCAAGAGTGGGCCCCCCCCCCTCCCAACAACTTTTACTTCTGAAAAGCCCTCATTAGCATGGCATACCTTAGCTAAGCACCACACTACCTCCAACAAAGCACAATCACTGCCTGCATGACACTCCGCTGCCACTTCTCCTGGGTTACATGCTGCCCAACCGCCCCCCTCCCCCCCACAGCGCACACCAAAGTGTCCCTGCGCAGCCTTCAGCTGCCCTCATGCCACGCCACACTCATGTCTATTTAGAAGTGCGTCTGCCATGAGGAGGAACCGCAGGCACACACTGCAGAGGGTTGGCACGGCTAGGCAGCGACCCTCTTTAAAAGTGGCGGGGCGATAGCCCACAATGCTGTACAGAAGCAATGAGAAATAGAATCCTGTGCCACCGCCATCAGGAGCTGCACACGTGGGCATAGCAATGGGGAACCTATGTGCCACACACTATTCATTCTGTCAAGGTGTCTGCATGCCCCAGTCAGACTGGTAATATGCACCTTAACAGTAACCGCGTTGGTGGTAATGTGGTGGTGACTGCGGACCTAGTAGCACGGTTGTATTTTGTTGGTTTTCGGAATGCGGCCAGGATTAAGTGGGCCGTGGCGGGGGGATGGTGTGGGGGCTCTCTTGTTGTGTCGGTAAAGGTGAAATTCTTGGACTGCCACCAGACGAACCAATGCAAAGGCATTTGCCAAGAATGTTTTCCCTGTTGGAGGAGGAGGGGGATGTTTTTGAGGCACTACGTGTCCTCTCCACGTGTCCGTAGTTATATGCACCTTTACAGTAACCGCGTTGGTGGGAAATGGCCTCGCCGCCATTATGTCTTTGGGAAGCCTCTGTTTCCACACCCCAGAGACATACCATTAGCAGCGGTATAGGCAGAGCCCAGAATTCGTAACATTTCAGCCGTAGCATTAGGACAGGCCCCACTAACATATCACTAGCAGCATTATAGGAGGAGCGCAGTCTTCGTTCCATGTCAGCAATAGTAGCACTCAAGACAGGCCCCAGTAACAATTCCGAAGCAGCAGTATAGCGGGAGCGCAGTCTTCGTTCCATGTCAGCAATAGTAGCACTCAAGACAGGCCCCAGTAACAATTCCGAAGCAGCAGTATAGCGGGAGCGCAGTCTTCGTTCCATGTCAGCAATAGTAGCACTCAAGACAGGCCCCAGTAACAATTCCGAAGCAGCAGTATAGCGGGAGCGCAGTCTTCGTTCCATGTCAGCAATAGTAGCACTCAAGACAGGCCCCAGTAACAATTCTGAAGCAGCAGTATAGCGGGAGCGCAGTCTTAGTTCCATTTCAGTAGCCTTAGTATGGCCAAGGCCCAAGTTACATTTATGTAGCTAAAGTGTAGGCCAACCCCACACACCTTTCTGTACCATGAGTGCAGGCGAAGAACATACAAATTGCTATGATTACACTGTAGGTGAGGGCCCCAAAAAATTGCTGTACAAACAGTACTAATGAACCTCAGTAAAAATTGGCCATGCCCAACCAAGATGGCAGGTGAATCGCTTTGGTTAATGTGGCTTAAGTGGTAACTAGGCCTGGAGGCAGCCCAGTGTAACGAAAAATTGGTTCAAGTTAAAGTTCCAACGCTTTTAAGCGCATTGAAACTTATAAAAATTGTTCAGAAAAATTATTTGAGTGAGCCTTGTGGGCCTAAGAAAAATTGCCCGTTCAGCGTGATTACGTGAGGTTTCAGGAGGAGGAGCAGGAGGAGGAGGAGGAGGAATATTATACACAGATTGATGAAGCTAAAAGGTCCCCGTTTTGGATGGTGAGAGAGAACGATGCTTCCATCCGCGGGTGCAGCCTACGTATTGCTTAGGTATCGCTGCTGTCCGCTGGTGGAGAACAGAAGTCTGGGGAAATCCAGGCTTTGTTCATCTTGATGAGTGTTAGCCTGTCGGCACTGTCGGTTGACAGGCGGGTACGCTTATCCGTGGTGATTCCCCCAGCCGCACTAAACACCCTCTCCGACAAGACGCTAGCCGCAGGACAAGCAAGCACCTCCAGGGCATACAGCGCTAGTTCAGGCCACGTGTCCAGCTTCGACACCCAGTAGTTGTAGGGGGCAGAGGCGTCACCGAGGATGGTCGTGCGATCCTCTACGTACTCCCTCACCATCCTTTTACAGTGCTCCCGCCGACTCAGCCGTGACTGGGGAGCGGTGACACAGTCTTGGTGGGGAGCCATAAAGCTGGCCAGGCCCTTAAAGACTGTTCCCCTGCCTGGGATGTACATGCTGCTCGATCTCCGCACCTCCCCTGCTACCTTGCCCTCGGAACTGCGCCTTCTGCCACTAGCGCTGTCAGCTGGGAATTTTACCATCAGCTTGTCCGCAAGGGTCCTGTGGTATAGCAACACTCTCGAACCCCTTTCCTCTTCGGGAATCAGAGTGGGCAGGTTCTCCTTATACCGTGGATCGAGCAGTGTGTACACCTAGTAATCCGTCGTGGCCAGAATGCGTGCAACGCGAGGGTCACGAGAAAGGCATCCTAACATGAAGTCAGCCATGTGTGCCAGGGTACCTGTACGCAACACATGGCTGTCTTCACTAGGAAGATCACTTTCAGGATCCTCCTCCTCCTCCTCCTCCTCCTCCTCAGGCCATACACGCTGAAAGGATGACAGGCAATCAGCCGGTGTACCGTCAGCAGCGGGCCAAGCTGTCTCTTCCCCCTCCTCCTCATCCTCCTCATGCTTCTCCTCCTCCTCCTGTACGCGCTGAGAAATAGACAGGCGGGTGCTCTGACTATCCAGCGGCATACTGTCTTCCCCCACCCCCGTTTCCGAGCGCAAAGCAGCTGCCTTTATGGTTTGCAGGGAATTTCTCAAGATGCATAGCAGAGGAATGGTGACGCTAATGATTGCAGCATCGCCGCTCACCATCTGGGTAGACTCCTCAAAATTACCAAGGACATGGCAGATGTCTGCCAACCAGGCCCACTCTTCTGAAAGGAATTGAGGAGGCTGACTCCCACTGCGCCGCCCATGTTGGAGTTGGTATTCCACTATAGCTCTACGTTGTTCATAGAGCCTGGCCAACATGTGGAGCGTAGAGTTCCACCGTGTGGGCACGTCGCACAGCAGTCGGTGCACTGGCAGATTAAAGCGATGTTGCAGGGTGCGCAGGGTGGCAGCGTCCGTGTGGGACTTGCGGAAATGTGCGCAGAGCCGGCGCGCCTTTACGAGCAGGTCTGACAAGCGTGGGTAGCTTTTCAGAAAGCGCTGAACCACCAAATTAAAGACGTGGGCCAGGCATGGCACGTGCGTGAGGCTGCCGAGCTGCAGAGCCGCCACCAGGTTACGGCCGTTGTCACACACGACCATGCCCGGTTGGAGGCTCAGCGGCGCAAGCCAGCGGTCGGTCTGCTGTGTCAGACCCTGCAGCAGTTCGTGGGCCGTGTGCCTCTTATCGCCTAAGCTGAGTAGTTTCAGCACGGCCTGCTGACGCTTGCCCACCGCTGTGCTGCCACGCCGCGCGACACCGACTGCTGGCGACATGCTGCTGCTAACACATCTTGATTGCGAGACAGAGGAGGAGGAGGAGGGTGCTTTAGTGGAGGAAGCATACACCTCCGCAGATACCACCACCGAGCTGGGGCCCGCAATTCTGGGGGTGGGTAGGACGTGAGCGGTCCCGGGCTCTGACTCTGTCCCAGCCTCCACTAAATTCACCCAATGTGCCGTCAGGGAGATGTAGTGGCCCTGCCCGCCTGTGCTTGTCCACGTGTCCGTAGTTAAGTGGACCGTGGCAGTAACCGCGTTGGTGAGGGCGCGTACAATGTTGCGGGAGACGTGGTCGTGCAGGGCTGGGACGGCACATCGGGAAAAGTAGTGGCGACTGGGAACTGAGTAGCGCGGGGCTGCCGCCTCCATGATACTTTTGAAGGACTCCGTTTCCACAACCCTATACGGCAGCATCTCAAGGCTGATGAATTTTGCTATGCGGACGGTTAACGTTTGAGCGTGCGGGTGCGTGGCGGCGTACTTGCGCTTGCGCTCCAACAGTTGCGCAAGCGACGGCTGGACTGTGCGCTGAACTACACTGCTGGATGGGGCCGAGGACAGCGGAGGTGAGGGTGTGGGTGCAGGCCATGAGACGGTAGTGCCTGTGTCCTGAGAGGGGGGTTGGATCTCAGTGGCAGGTTGGGGCACAGGGGGAGAGGCAGGGGTGCAAACCGGAGGCGCTGAACGGCCTTCGTTCCACCTTGTGGGGTGCTTGGCCATCATATGTCTGCGCATGCTGGTGGTGGTGGTGAGGCTGTTGGTGTTGGCTCCCCGGCTGAGCTTTGCGCGACAAAGGTTGCACACCACTGTTCGTCGGTCGTCAGGCGTCTCTGTGAAAAACTGCCAGACCTTAGAGCACCTCGGCCTCTGCAGGGTGGCATGGCGCGAGGGTGCGCTTTGGGAAACAGTTGGTGGATTATTCGGTCTGGCCCTGCCTCTACCCCTGGCCACCGCACTGCCTCTTGCAACCTGCCCTGCTGATGCCCTTGACTCCCCCTCTGAAGACCTGTCCTCCTGAGTAAGCGTTGCACACCAGGTGGGGTCAGTCACCTCATCGTCCTGCTGCTCTTCCTCCGAATCCTCTGTGCGCTGCTCCCTCGGACGTACTGCCCTTACTACTACCTCACTGCAAGACAACTGTGTCTGATCGTCATCGTCCTCCTCACCCACAGAAAGTTGTTGAGACAGTTGCCGGAAGTCCCCAGCCGCTTCCCCCGGACCCAGGGAACTTTCGAATGGTTGGGCATCAGTGACGATAAACTCCTCTGGTGGGAGAGGAACCGCTGCTGCCCAATCTAAGCAGGGGCCCGAGAACAGTTCCTGGGAGTGTTCCCGCTCCTGAGCAGGTGTCATTGTAGTAGAGTAAGGAGGCTGGGAGGAAGGAGGAGCAGCAGACAGAGGATTCGGATTTGCAGCAGTGGACGGCGCAGAACTGCGTGTTGACGATAGGTTGCTCGAAGCACTTTCTGCCATCCAGGACAGGACCTGCTCACACTGCTCATTTTCTAATAACCGTCTCCCGCGTGGACCCATTAATTGGGCGATGAATGTGGGGACGCCAGAAACGTGCCTCTCTCCTAATCGCGCAGCAGTCGGCTGCGACACACCTGGATCAGGAGCTCGGCCTGTGCCCACACCCTGACTTGGCCCTCCGCGTCCTCGGCCGCGTCCACGTCCTCTAGGCCTACCCCTACCCCTCAGCATGCTGTATTACCAGTGATTTGATTTCACAGGCAGCTAATAAATTGGCGCAAGACTGCAGGCCAAATATAATTTTTTCCCTTTTTTGAAAACGAAAGGCCCCACTGCCTCTAGTGAATGTATAATCTAAGTTTAATAACTGTGCTGTTTTCCTGCTAATGTGTCACAGAACGTGAGGGTAGCAGAGTTATTAACTCTGGCAGAGCAGGTATTTTTTTTCCCAATTAAGGAAAGCAAATGGCGAAGCCAGCAGTAAACCGTAGCTGGGTGCGTCTGATTTTTAAAGGTTGCACACGCAGCCGACACGTGTCCACCGCCCTTAGGACGGACAGAGGCAGGACAAATAGAAATATTTTCCGTTTTTTTCCACCAAAAGGCAGCACTGCGTATATTCAATGAATAATAACTGTGTTGTGGCCCTGCCTATACAATTCTTTCCCTGCAGTATCAATGGAGGGTGGAATGCTCTGCAGAGGCGATTTTGAGAAGTAAAAAAAAATGCAGCACAGCTAACAGCAGCCTGGACAGTACTGCACACGGTTAAATATGGCCCTAGAAAGGACCGTTGAGGTTCTTGAAGGCTACACTCACTCCTAACACTCTCCCTGCCTATGCAGCACTTCTGTCCCTAATGCCGGGTGCAACGCTCTGCAGAGGCGATTTTGAGAAAAAAAAAATTGCCACTGCTAACAGCAGCCAACACACAGCTATCAGTGGCCCTTATAAGGACCTTTGGGGGGTCTTGAAGCCTACACTAACTACCAATTCTTTCCCTACAGCAGCTCCGGTACAAACAGCACTGCCCCTCATCTAACTCACAAGGCATCTGAGGCGAACCGCGGGAGGGGCCGACTTTTATATTCGGGTGACATCTGATCTCCCCAGCCACTCACAGCAGGGGGGTGGTATAGGGCTTGAATGTCACAGGGGGAAGTTGTAATGCCTTCCCTGTCTTTCAATTGGTCAAAAAAAAGCGCGCAAACGTCTCAGGGAAGGAAGTGAAAGTAACCCGAACACCGCATGGTGTTCATTACGAATAACGAACATCCCGAACACCCTAATATTCGCACGAATATCAAGCTCGGAAGAACACGTTCGCTCATCTCTATTAAATATATCTAGAGACGTGGAGTCAGTTTTTACAACACTTGGCTACTGGACTGAGATTGCAACACATTTTGCAACTTTAGGCTGAGTTCACACAGGACTGAAATCTCGCGGAAATCTCATGGAATGACCGTACGGAAATACCGTGAGATTTCTGCGGGAGAAATGCAGCTTCAAAACCCGCGACCGTTCACCGTGGGTGTTGTAGCGGCTTCGCTGCAGCCATCTCTCCCCATAGAGAGGAGGGTGGCCGCCGCGGAAACGGAGAAAGAATTGACATGCTGCGTCTTTGATTTTCGCGTGGCAGTCAATCTCAGCACGGCTTGGTTGCAACAGATCGGCCGCAGCGTGTGGACGAGATTTTTGCTGGCTATCCTGGAATAAGAAGTCTGCATGGACATTCCACGGCAAGTCCACCCCATGTGAACCCAGCCTTGAAGTTGCATGTCATAAATGCCTCTAAAAACCTCACTTCCCTCAAACCCTGCCCCCTTTTTTAAAAAAATGGAGTGCGAGGTGTAACATCTGTAGCTTTTGGGAAAAGGAACAAAAGTACATTTCTCTACACTGATTTCCACCCAAAATAAAGACGCAACTTACAGCAGAATTCTGGCGTCATGGCAGTAATAAATGTGCCCTCAGCGTATCGACGTGGAGTCCGGGCTGCTGAGCTCACAGAGCATTGTCTACAGTTGTGTCCACTTCTCAGATACGAGGAGGACTGGACGTTGGGACACATTTATTACGTTGCGTCTTTTTTGGTGCAGATCAGTTCAGATAAATGTACTTTTGATTGGTGCGGCCTGATATCTGCTTTGTGTTCTTGTTCTGGAAGACACACCAAACCTTCTTGCTCCGGCACGTATGGATGTGCCATTCTGGAGGGGCAAGACTACCGGTACACCCTGATTGGGCGGCAGGTGGCAGTAGTGACAAGGACACCAGCAGAATGCACAACTAGAGAAGAATCTATCAGGAAGGACAGAGGACTTGTCTCCAGTCCCTTTTCAGGGGTGTCTTGCTGCCGCCTCTTCAGTGTGATTAATCCACTTGTACCATATACTGCAGTACTTCAGTATTGCAATATATGTTATTTCTGCCAGCATTCTATTAGGTTGGGCCACATGACCCGGGCTGCCATGACAACCAAATTGCACCTCTTGATCTCATCGGGATAGGAGGGCGTTTAGGACCCTAAAACTCTGGTTGGGGGTGTCAATAGTCTGTACCGGCCCTGACACTGGAGGGTGTACATTAATGCCCAAAAGTGTCAAGGAGATAACAGACATTTACAAATGACAACACTGAGAAAGGAAATAATGAAATTCGCTTTATGGATTGCTGAAAAACGTGATTGCTAATAATGCAGATGATGTTATACTTTATATGCAAATGAGCCGTCTTATGATGCCGTTAATCCAATTAATGCCCGTTCATTACCATCGCCATTGTCCTTGGCCAATGATACTTACTGACAGCAGTACACGGATCAGTCCATGTCATAGGAGGTGGGTATAACCGCCTCACGTGTAAATACACAATAGTGGTTGTCGCGGCCGTCATGAGCCGCACGTTGATAAATGGTTCCGAAGAAGAGAGACTAAATGTGGCCGTGTTTTTGCTGACACAGCGTCCTCGCCCTATCTGACTAATTACTTGGTGTAATTGCAGATGGTTTTACGCAATGAATCATTATGCAGGCCGCCCGTCTATTACAGCTCGGCTAACACTGAATGCGAGAAACAAATGTTCGGATTATTCATTTTAACCCCTTAGTTACCGTCAATACGCCGTTTTACAGACCTCACTAATGGGCTTTAAACCTGCGCACACATCTTTTTGAGGCTGGACTCACACGGGCGTATATAAGCCGCACTTTCACGCCTGGCCAATATACGCTGCCCCTCTGATGCATTGGTTTGCAATGCATCAGTGCACATGGGCGTATTCCAAGGGCATAAAAGCGCATTTCAGCCGGGCATTTTTACACCGCCGCCGGCTGCATAGACTCCTGTGGGAGTCTATGACAGCTGCTGGAAAAGGGGGGTGGGAAAGAGTTTAGCAGTGTGACTGCTACACTCCCTTCTCCTTCTCTCCGCCCCTTGCCGTCTGTTTGCAATGGGAGGGGGCGGGACGGGGCGAGAGCTAGTTGCCGACAATGGGCAGAGAGGGGACAGGAGGTTAGTACGCTAGCTCCCGCCCCTTTCCCTTCCCTTGCAGAAAGCCTGCAAGGGGGAGGGAAGGGGGAGACAACTTAGCAGAGCTAAATTGTCTCCCCCCCCCCCGCCCAACAGCATTGCGACCGCGGCATATATGCGCCAGGCCCGTGCCATCTGAAAAGAGGCACAAACATTAGACTTCTGCGCCTGTTCATGTGTTTTTACGTCACCAGCGGGCGAACGTAAAAACGTATACGCCCATGTGAAAGAGCCCTATGACGGTGTCTCGACTGACTACTGACAGCTGGGCTCCTGCTCTAACCAGCAGTAGCGGAGAAACCTCAGATCCTGGCAGTTTAACCCCTTACATGCCACAATCAATAGCAACTGCAGCATGTGAGCAGACCATAGAATCCTAAAATGGTAGCGTTGGAAGGGTCCTCCAGGGTCATCGGGTCCGACCCCCTGCTCAATGGAGGATCACTAAATCATCCCAGACAACCAACAGGGAGGTCCCAGATGACAGAGGGTCAGGCATTTTCTGTCACCCATCAGCACCTCTCAATGCAATTACAAGGTACCAATGGGCTCCCATGGCAGCCAAAAGCCTGACAACGGCCTCTATATCAGTCATGTAACTCAGCCTATTGTGTCCCGCCTTTGGCAGAGTCTGATAGGCTGCTGTCATAAGCTTAGTAGAATGCACTACATAAGTAATGCAGTGTACTCTCCTAATAATTGAACTATCACATCTTCAAGTCTCCTCGAGGGACTAAAAAGTTGCGTCAAAAATGTTCAAAACAGTTTAATTCAAAGAAAAAAAAAATCTACTTTAAAAAATACACATTTTTTTTCCCCACAAAACCCCCTTTTTTAAATAGATAAAATACAAAAAAATGTAAAAATATCAACACATAAAATAGGTAATACTGAGATCATAAAGACCCAGAAAATGAAAATATTTTGTTATTTATCGCATATGGTGAACGGCAAAATTGCTATTTTTGTTTGCCTATCAAAAAAAAACTAATAAAAAGCAATCCAAAAGTCACATGTAAATCAAAACGGTATCAGTAAAAATTACAAGTCTTCCCAGAAAAAAAGCCGACCCATATAGTTCCCTTGCCAGAAACATAAAAATGTTATTAGACGAGTCTTCTAATGCAGATTTAGTAGTTAAAAAAAAACAAAAAAAACATTTTTATTGTGCAAAAGTAGTAAAAAATAAAAAATCTCTATAAACTTGGTATCACAGTAAGGGCTTATTTACATGAGCGTATATCGGTCGGGTTTTCATGGCTGGCCTGATATACGCTTCCATCTGGGCGGTCCCCCCTTCCCTCCCCCCTTCCCTCCCCCTCACCGTCTCTTTGCCTCCCTCCTCCACTCCGATGTTTGTAATGGGAGAGGGCAGGGTGGGGGTGGAGCCAAGCTCCGCCCTGTCCCACCCACTCCCACTGCAAACCGCTCAGCGGGGAAAAGAGAAGCAGAGAGCCGGTGAGGGGGAGGGAAGGAGGGACCGCCCAGATGGAAGCGTATATCGGACGACCGTGAAAACGTCAGCCTAATCGTACTGATCAGATAAGGAAGTTATCAGAGTTAGTTTAAACCGAATAGTAAACATTTTATTATCCCCCCCCCCAAAAAAAAATGTAATAAAAGTTCTAAAACACATTATTTGTCCCCCAGACTGGGGCCATTAGGACATACAGCTCACCCCACTAAAACAAGCCCTCATGCAGCCGTGTCAGCGAGTTATGGCTCTTACAATCAGACGATGAAAGCCACTTGGCTGGTCACTAAGGGGTTAAGGGCGTCTATGCCGCTGGTAATGATTAGTTATTTGGCGCCAACGTGTTCTGCAGCGTTTGACAATTGGGAAGTGATGAATGAGTGAAGAGGGGCAGGGAACTGAAATAAATGAGAGGAGAGGTACTACGAGTGAATGGTGCTCCAGCGATCCCCCAATGCTCCAGCGGCCGCAGGTTGTTTCCACCATCTCTGGATGAATAAACCCGCTAGTGTGCGCCGCCACAATGAGTTCCACGGGTCCGTATGCGGTCTGTCTGTAACTACATAAAAACCGCCAGAGTGCTGGAGGCCTTAGGGCTTACTGATATGAACACATTTGAGCAGCTTATAGTTACAACTTCTGCCTCTTGCATGAGCCAAATACATGCAGACTCTCCAGCGATACACCCTGTGCACTGTACTAGCTTATTACCAAGTCTGCTCTACAATATACAGGGAGAGGCAAAAGTCTGGACACACCTGGCTGATTAGTATAATAATGAGAAAATTGACTTCTATTGTGCAAAAGTACTAATTGGGAGGGAGGCTGCATTTTCTCAGCGGAGTAGATGTTTTCGGTGGCCATTTTGAACTACGCCATTTTGATTTCATCTCAGTTTTTTTAAATGGGAAGGGTGGTCATGTGATATATTAGTCTTGGCTAGAATTTACTCAAAAACACACTGGAAGTGTCAATTTTGCCTTATATTTACTTTTTTAGGAGCTTAAGCAATGTTTCATAAAGTGCCTTACTGGACGCGTTCAATGTATCTACCATTCTGCCGGATGCACATGGTCAAATGTTTAATCCAGTCTTCATGAACACGCTGAAGGACTGCAGGTGATATTTCTTCCCAGCGCTGCAGGAGTTGCTGTTTGAGTTGAATCATATTGCATATTTTTTCTACATACAGAAGGAACTTTAAATGGCCCCTGAGATAAAAGTTCAAAGGCGTTAAGTCAGCGACCTTGGTGGCCATTCTACTGGACCTCTATGCCCAATCAATGGACATGCACATCTACAACAAAGTAACATGGGAACTCAGTATCCTCATTGAGCACAGATGGGAATTGGTATCCCGTAACATCTTGAGGTGCTTCTTACCGTTACAGGAAAAAACGCTCTGGATGTCAGGCACAATTTACCATTCTTGCCTTCGCTTATCTTCTAAATAAGTAATAATAGGTCAAAACTGACACTTCCGGGGTGTTCCTGAGTAAATGCTAGCCACGATTGATATATCATATGACCCCCTTCCCATTTGAAAAACTAACTTCTAAATTTAATACGGTGGAGTTCAAAATGGCCGCCAAAAATGTCTTTACCACCAATTAATACTTTCACACATTAAAAGCTAATTTTCTCCTAATTACACCCAGACGTTTGCCTCACCCTGCACTACGGGACATTTGGAATAGAAATATTATCATTTCCAGATACGTCTTCCTTAACCCCCGATTGTCTACGTCCCACTCTTTGCTTTGCCTGCTTCTTGTGCATTATAACCCAGTTTGGGAACATTATAAGTCATGTTGTCATTCCCAGACAATCAAAAATTCATCTTTCCCCACAGGAGCCAAAGTTAAATCATAATGCTTAGCTCTGTCTCCGATGTATGTTGTCGAAGTCCGGAGCGCAAGTGAAGCTGCAATCTACATCAGCAGTCTGTAATTTATTTTTTAGTAAAACTTGTACTTAATGCGCAGTTGTGCCAATAGACTTGCAGTTATTTATGAGTTTTGTACAGCATCTAGGAGTGAAGACAAAGGGATGACTGGAGGAGATGAGAAATGTGGGACGTGCGACTGAATATTGCGAAGACTTGACAGCTTTCCAAAAAAAAAGACTTATAAAAATGGATTAATAATGAAGACCTTCTTCCATCAAAGCTGCTGCCAGAATACACTGCAGTCGCACACATATGAGCTGCCACTATATCAGAGACCCCCATCTTGTAGTGCGTTGGACCTGCTCTGGCCACCAGAACTCCACAGTAATCACAGGACCCAGGATGGGGCAAGAACATTTGGGTATTTAGGTGTGCCAACAGACCCCCCCCCCCCCCCCCCCATGCCATTAGGCTGTATTCACACGGGTGTGGCTTCTGCACATAAAATTTGCACACACAACATGCAGTGAATAGGGGCAGTGGGGAAAAGATCTAGAGATCGTGGCAGGTCTCAGAGGTGGGACCCACATTCATCATCTTTTCATGCATATATCATGGCTACAGAAGCAAGCTCATAACATAAATACGGCACCAGAACTTAGTTCATAATTGGAGTTGAGCGAATGTACTCTGCTGAGCTTGATGCTCGTTCGAGTATTAGCATAGTCGATGGTGCTCACTACTCGAGAGAGAACAACAACAACAAAAAAAAGCTCAGCAACCGGCGGGTCCCATACAAAAATGCTCGAGTTTCCCATTGAAGTCAATGGGGTTCATTGCTCGAATAGAGCTCTCGAAGTTTACAACAAGCTCGACTCGAATAACGAGGACCCGAGCATTTGAGTACTCGCTCATCTCTATTCATAATATGAAAAACAGAATCAGAACCAAACTCATACCATAAATACAGCACCAGAATCAACCTTATGATATAAATACAGCACCAGAACCAAGCCCATAATATAAATAGATTGATTCCAATGGGTTCATCCACATAAGTGAATTCTCCCTGCGCATTGCGGTACTACCCCCCCCCTCCCCCCCCCCCTCCAACCTTCCAGCATACTCAATTTCCTGCACCAAAAGTCCCCATTAAAGTCAGTGGGGATGCGCTATATGCTAGGAGATGCGTGACAGTGCGTAACTGCACAGGAAAAAGAACCCATCTCGAACTCATTAGACTAATTAGCCACTTCAGTGGCTGGGAGCATCCGTGTTTTTTTGCCTTGCACATAAATAGTGCAGTAAAATACGCCGATGCATGTGCAAAAAAACAACATTCATTCCGCAAAAACGCAACGCTCATGCATACACTAGTAAGGCCGGCCTGTGGCCGTATTTACACGGCCAATAGCGAGTTGCGCCTAAGATTTTCAGATGTGCTCACATCGCGCAGGTCACGGACGCCCCATTCATGTGTTGTGTGATGATCGAGACGCCGCACGCTGCAAGTCCTGCTCTCACACGCGAGCTACACAAACGTAGGACCGTCCTATCGGTGTGAGAGGAAAGGCTCCCGTGTAAAGTAACCCCCTGGAAATAATGGGTTAATACACCGTGCGCGTTCTGTACGACAGCCGAACACGCAGAACGTCCTGACATGTAAATACGGCCCGACTACCAGCCAGACAGGAAAGGGTCGTCCATTCGTACTGCCCCCTACCAGCGCGGTGCGACACAGATCTGGACCCATCTGCCCAGGAGATGTTTTTCCGCTGCTCAGTGATACAAGTTTTGCGCTCTTTTAACCCCTGGAGTCTCGCCTTTCTGTTTCTCTTAGGGCGGCCATAAAATCTGTGCGCCGGATACACAGCGAATAGAGCCATTGGGCTCCTTCATACGTTTTTTTTTGCGTGCATGCATTTCTATTTTGGTATGCAATTACGCAGCAAAAGCCCCCATCTGACCAAAATCGTGCAGCTGCCCCTCTTACTAGGTAGGCTGCACCGCCACTCAAACATGGTGCTGCTGAAACTGCGCCAATGTAAGCGGTCCGGACAGCGCAAAAAAAGCGTTGATATGAGCCCTATAGCAAGCAATCGTGCACCCTGTATAGTGCATATATGTCACGGAATAGCGAGTGTATATGTGCTTACGCCCGTCTGCTGCCGCCCTTAGACATAATGGTGCTGGAACTGGACGTCTGCGGCTGTAGCCCGTCCGTGCGAAGGTAGGGTGCATTTGGAAACTTTAGTTGGAGCACCAGTCTTGTATTCGGCTGCTCTTGTATTTGCAGCACCTTTTGATCAGAACGATTCCTGACATCCTCCTCTGACCCCTTTCGTTGATGAGTTGTTTCTGCCCTTCTGTTGGATGTTTTTCCTCGGTCACACCATCCTTTCCCCATACCATTGTATGATTAAACCCCCCGCGGTTGGCATTGAGCCCCTTAGTCCAGCACTGATGAAGAGGTCTTATTGGAAGTCGCACCGATGGCTGGATTTTCCCATCTAATGTGGATTTACGCTGAAACTGATCAACGGAAAACTTGTCACGTGATTTCATGCTCCGGGGTCACGGGGAGAATTACCATACAGGGAACCACCAATCAAGGGGCGGGGCTCTAACAAAAGGGGCGGTCAGTTTATATGCACTAGCAATGTAGGCTACCGCGGTGTATGGTGTGACTAGATTTAGAGTTGATAGATGGGGGGGGGGGGGGGGGCACCCCGAGAAATGTAGGGTTCATTCAAATGTAGGGTTCATTGTGACAATTGTATTTTGTACTGGTTATCGCACCACAAGGGGTATAGAAGCTGTTTGATGGAAGGTTTCTATTGACTTGGTATAATATTATCCATAAACTCCTTATAGCCATCAGGCTCTCCAACAAATAGGCTTCGCAATCAGCGCACTCAGCGGCTCCACTAGAAGGGACTCCGCGGGTACCGTCCTTGTGGAATTCAGCATGGCAGTATGGGGGTACCATGGGTTTATCAGTGCAGACTATGGCTGCCAATGTTATCAGGGCACTAAGTAAGTTGCAAGGATATAAAGTAGCGAGTGGCCACCACTGTAATGAGTGCGCTGAAGCTGGGGCTACTGAAGAGGTATTCCGGTTGGAGAGTTTCATGGCTATGAAGGTCACATAGGTGCGGCTTCTAGTTTTGGCCAGGATGGTCGGGACTTACAGAAACAGCTGAGTGAGCTTTGCTACAATGCTTTCCTAAATCCCATAGAAGTCAACTGAAGTTACAGAAACAACATAGTGCTCATAACAGAAATTCAGTACAAAGCAACCTCATTCATAGTTACAATACCAGAACCAAGCTCATAACATAAATACAGCCCCAGAACCAATTTCAGAATATAGATGCAGCATGAGAACCAAGCTCATAACATAAATACAGCACCAACCAATCCCAGTGCATAGATGCGATGTGATAGCAGAACCTAGCTCATAACATAAATACAGCCCCAGAACAACCTTCGGTACATAGATACAATACCAGAACCAAGCTCAAAGCATACAGGAGCAGAACTAAGCATTTGTATTGCAGTGGCTCTGATAGGCTGACAGTGGCCCTTCAGAACATTAGATGGAAGGAGACAGAGCCATGAGGAAGATGATTCATGAAGTTCCACAAGATGCTGCTGCATAGAAGATTATCTGGCTGAAGAGACCTAAGCAGGAACATTGCGCTGGCTTACATCTACCTGGTGCCCACCTAACAAGCTGGTGGCGGATGTGTGGTACGACCACACGGGTCACACATAGCTAAGGCCAGCCATGCATCCCAGAGTCATGCTGATTAGGGTATGGCGTACCAAACCCCCATAAGAGCCACTGCATCTGCAAAGGCAGAGAAATGGGTCCCCATCACAGGGCTACGATAGGAGGAATGCACTTAGGGGACATAATTAGCCCAAATATAATAATTAGTTAATGTATTGATTTACCAGGTGGAGGCGCCATATTGGTAACTAATGGTGGTCAATCCAACTGTAGAAGCGGGTATTTACCTCTACGGACGGTGACTCCATAGACACTCATTCTGTAGTGTACAGCTCGCTGCTGACAGGTAGAACGCCGGCCCTGCGGCTGAAGAGCTGCCCTCGATTGCTGCAGCCCAGAGAGCTGATGCGTGATTCTCTCCAGATATACTAATATTCACATCAGGCGGCCGAGCCATGTGCTGCCAGGAGGAAGGATTAATGACTGCAGGAAAACAGGAATTGTGTAGAGAAGGAGACGGGATAATGATATATAAAAGCCATTTATAACCATTCCCACTGAGAAACCTTTAGTAAACTAACAGAGCTCATTTTTCATATAACGAAGCTCAACACCTGCGAATCTGGACAGGATGGCGGCTTAAGAACGCGGCGCAGAAGAGCCAAGAAATCAAAGGGTGCAAATTGTGCCGAAGACAATGAAATGTTCTTCTATACAGAAATCTGTCACTTAAAATGAGAGCATAAAGAACATCAGAGCATTGAGTAGAGATATGAGACGTCGGTGCCGGTAGCATCGTGGACCACCGGTTAACTGCTGCATCCAGCCGAGGAGCTTCAGCCTCGTTCAATATCCTCATCCTATGTCGCTGAAAGTACCGGAACGCACATAGAAGGGGATGACATTCGATTTTATCCACGTTTCAATCCAGTGTTGGCCACCTTTGGCCTCAGTGACTGCAGTAACCCTCCTAGGCCACGTTCCACCAAATTCCCATAGATTTGTAGTGGGTTTTGTCTCCATGCCTTCAGTAGAGCTTCAGATAGTGTTGCGGGAGATGATGGGTGTGTTGGGCGTGCCCGGATATGACATCCCAAAGATGCTTGATAGGACTGAGATACAGACTTCGGGTGGCTCCTGAAGTTTGCAGTCGTTCTGCTCCTCAACCTAAACCTCAACACTGCGTGCCGTGTGACATGGTGCTCGGTCATGTTGGTAGAGACATGAAGCTGTGCCAAGGTATTGCCACAGGATAGGTAATGCCACATTGTCTGGAATGTCTCTATACCCATCGGCATTGAGGGTAGACATCACTACAGCCAATGACCCTAGGCCTTCCCCCTCACAACATGACAGAACCTCCTCCAAACTTCATTGTTGGGATGATGCAGTCACCAAGAAAGCACTGAACTGCCACACCCAAGTGTCGCCATCCGATTGGAAGATGGTATACTGTAATTCAGCTGTCTACAACACTTGCGTTCACTCATTTACAGTCCAAGAACAATGCTCGAAGCACCATCGCAGGTGTTATGGATAGGGGATAACTTGTGATTCTGGCGCAACTATTTTAACCCTTTTCAATTCAATTTGTATCCTGGTTTTCCTAGGGGGCTTACTCTTTTTCTGCTGTTATACAACGGCGCTATCTGCTGGCTAAATCCAGTACTGCATGAGGTGATACACTGGATAGGCTCCAACAGCAGAGAGGCTGGCAATATACAATAAGAGAACCCCAACGGACGTCTTCCAACATCGTAGCTGTACAGCCTTAAATCATAATGTCTTCAGACGTCAGACAGTGGATTGGAAAGGGTTAAGCCCTAAAAGTTTGCCTGCCTTCCCCCTGCATCTAGAGAGCAGTTACTGCATGCAGATTTAAAGGGGTTTTACCAAGATAGAAAGTTGACCCTACCCTCAGGATATTGGTGGAAATCCAACTACTGGGGCCCCCACCGATCCTGTAATTCCTTCCATAAATGGAGCAGCTGTCACAGGAGCATTGAAGAGTGCCAAGCGCTTGAACATGAATGCCCTATATGAATGGGAGGGTAGTGCGCACGTGACACCTGCTCCACTTCTGTGAATTTAGGCTTGGTGGGTATCTGCCAAATGTGCTGTGTGACTGGTGTGGTGAGCATGTGTATGAGACGAAGGAAGATTGCTGAGAGCATCGATAGCCCTTATATGGGGCATTTGGGGTGTGTAGAGCCTTGTTGGGAGTCTCGGGGGTCGGACCCCCAGTGATTATGTATATCCTATCCTTCGGATAAGGGGCACAACTTTTTTATGGTAAAACCCTTCTGAAGAGATTGCTTCATCCTAATTTATTTCAGCACCTTTAGCGTCGACTTCTAGTTGTGATCATCGAGCCTCCAGCTAAATGACACGACGGCCACGCGGAATATTCACAGACGGTCCGGAATGGGTTTGGAGGAGAGATTTTTATCAATCACGATTTCTGAGGGCAGAAAAGATGCAATAAATCCTGACAGGATCGGAGAACACCCGCAGAGCGGCGCTCCCTCCACCCGCCACCCTTTGTTCTTGCTTTAAAAAAATGCCATGTTGGCTTTTCCTCCAGCTGCGGACTTTGTCGATGCATCCAGTTCTTCACATGGGACTTCATGACATTGTCATAGGGCAGGTTTATGCAGTTCCATATTAAGAGGTTTTTGTGAACCTTGTATCTTTAAGCGGGGGTGGGAACAGAGGAACGAGTTTGAGCAGGAGAGCAAGCAGAAAGTAGAGACAGAGAGAGAGGGAGGAGTGTGGCAAAAAGGAGTCTCTCCTATGAGCAAGGCTGTGTACAGCTGACCAACTGGACCTACAGATCAGACCCGCGGTAGGGTCGCCACCCAGCCGGTAAGTCACCAGCCCAGTTGGTAATTAAGTCTAAATGGCTGGTGACGGTATTTATTGTTTACTGTCCATATACTGTTGCTGTATACAGGATGGTGTCTGCATGCAGGAATGCAGACATGGGTAGATGGGGGTCATGGTCTAATTACAGCAGCAGTGCCCACTGGACCGGAGCTACAGATGTAATAAGCTAAATGCATGACTGATGGTGTGGGTTTGCTGCTAAAACAGAAGTTAACTAAGAGGGACACTATAACTATTGGGGCCACTGAAGAGGTCATGATTACTAGTGGGGTCACTAACAAGCAGACTATTACTACTGGGACCACTATGGGGGACACTATTATCACTGGAGCCACTAAGGGGGTCACTATTACTACTGGGGCCTCTAATGATATCACTATTACTACTGGGGCTACTATGGGGGTGACCGCTACTCCTGGAGCCACTACTGGGGGCACTATTACTATTGGAGCCACTGAGAGGGGCACAATTACTAATCAGGGCCATTAGACCAAGAGTTAAAAACATACATTGTGATAACCACACCCCCTTTACCTTGACAGGCATTTTTTCTGTCAAAGTTGGCAAACCTACCTTCATATTGAGTGAAACGGCAAGTCAAGACCGTGTGAAACTACTCACAGCTCTATTCCCTGTGAAAGAGGAAAAACAGCCCCCGCATGTGAAGGTAAAAGGGAGAGTGAGACTGTGAGCCAATGAACCCTGTATGGTGGTAACTAAAGGGCCAACACAGCATCGACTTTCTATTTGCCTTATTAGGGCATATTAAAGGGGTATTCTGGTCATTTAACTGCTTGTGGTATTGATGATCTATCCTCAACAATTGATTGGTGGAGGTCCATTTCTCGGAATACCCCTTTAAGTTTCGAAGTCCACTCTTCATCCAGGTAACAGGCCTTTCTCTCTTCTGGGATCATTCTGTAGTCGTTGCAACTGTAACTAACTTGCAACACTCACACCGCTGCTTCACTACACTTCCTTTCACAATGCCCCCTTCAAAGCCCTGCATCTCTCTCTCTCCCCCCTCCCGCTCCCCCTGCTGACTCCCACAACCCACCACCCGAATCTTTTCTGACGAGCAGGCAGGCTCGAGTATCTGCCCTTAACGAGTATGCTCGCTCATCTCTAGTGTGTACCAATGCTGTGAGCCATTACATTATAAGGGTGGACTGAGACAAGCGTGTTTATGTGCATATAATTGCGTTAGAATCATTGGTTTCCTATGTTGTCTGCACATGTCTGTGTTTTACAGGCATGCAAACCTGCAAAACATAGGACATGCGTGCAGGCATAGGTCCATGGTGTGTGTCAGTATTCCCCAGCGGGGAGTCCCCTTGTGACTGAACACTGTGACAGCACTGTCACAGTGTTCAATGACAAGGGGACTCCCTGCAGGGAGTAAAGAATCCCTTGCCACAGCTGCCTGTGATTGGTCACAGCACTCAGCCAATCACAGGCAGCTTTTGGCCATTCATTATTCTATGACCAATTATAGGCAGCACTCAGCTGTCATTCAATGAATGGCTGAGGGCTGCCTGTGATTGGCAGAGCAATCAGCCAATAAGATACAGCCCTTTCAGCAGGCGGGCATTTTAAATCCCCGCCTGCTGAAACAGAGTCAGAGCACTGCAGGGATGCGCCCGAGCCCCGGCAGCTGATGAGCGGTGAGTATATATATTTTTTATTTTCAACACATTCTAGAGATGATTTTCAGGGAAGGGCTTATATTTAAAACCCTTCCCCGAAAATCCCAGGAGGGCTAGCCGGCAGCTCATTGCTTTCAATGGGGCTGCAGAAGCAATGGGAGTACATCGCTATCCTCTGCCACAGCTGTGGAAGGGGATTCGTTACTTCCCACGGGGAGTCCCCTTGTCACTGAACACTGTGACAGTGCTGTCACAGTGACACAGTGACAAGGGGCCTGCCTCACTGCGGGGAATATCTACACCCCAGGGATTTTTTAAATTTTTTTTTTACATAAACTAGAGGTGATTTTTAAGTGAAGGGCTTATATTTCAAGCCCCTCCCTGAAAATCACTGCAGCAGCCGCGGCAACATTGAGAGCAATGCTGCACAGACCTGCATTCACACGTTTGTGCACGTACATGGGTGCACGATTTTGTGCGCACCTCTGTGCAGCACACGCTCATGTGAATGCACCCTAATGGGGCACATTCCACTTTTTTAACCCTTTCATCTTCACTTAAAAAAAAATCATACGGAAAAAAGGCAAATTCTGGCATTGCTTTTTTTTTCTGACAACATTCACCGTGTGGGACTAATAGTGTGATATTGTAATACGTTGAATTTTTAAAGATGCGGCAATAGCATTTTTTTCCAAAAAAAAAGAGTTTTAATTATGCACAAGTGGGAAAACCTAGTCATTTATGCTGCACGAATAACACTATTAAAAAAATAAAACAAATCGCAGAATTGTGTTTTTTCTCTCTGCCTGCCAAAAAAAAAGTTCTACAATACATTAACCCCTTAGTGACGGAGCTTTTGTGCTTTTTTCCATTTTCTTTTTTCCTCCCCCCTTTTAAAAAATCATCACTCCTTTATTTATCCACCGACGTCGCTGTATGAGGGCTTGTTGTTTTTTGTGGAACGAGTTGTATTTTTCAGTGGTGCTATTTAACGGACCATATAATGTACTGAAAAACTTAAAAAAAATTCTAAGTGGAATAAAATGGAAAAAAAACGACATTCCGCTATTTTCGGTGCGTCTTGTTTTTACGGCGCACAAACTGCAACAAAAATGACCCGATAACTTTATTCTACTAGTCAGTACGATTACTACGATACCAAACTTGTATAGGTTTTTATCTTTTATTTTTTTCCAAAGATATTTAATTTTTTAAAAATTATTTTCTGTCTCCATCTTCTGCGCACAATAACCTTTTTATTTTTCTGCCGACCTAGTGGTGTGAGGGCTCATTTTGTGCGGAACATCCTGTAGTTTCCGTTGGTACCATGTTTAAATACATACAACTTTTTGGTTGCTTTTTATTTGATTTTTTCTTGTAAACAGAGTGACCAAAAAAAAGCTCATTTCTGGTATTCTTTATTTATTTTTTTTGCATGTCATTCGCCATATGGAGTAATTAATGCATTCGTTTGATAGATCAGACTTTTACAGACGTATTGATATCAAATATGTATTTTTGTTTTATTATTTAGATTTTTTATTTTAAATATGGCAAAAGTTTTTTTTTGAACTTTTATAACCTTTTTTAATTTAATAATTAATAAAACTTTATTGTTCTCATTTGTTCATTTTATTTTAGTCCCCAGGGGGAGCACAACTTGCGATGCTTTGATCGCTCCTGCAGTATTATGTAGTGCTATAACATTACATCGTACTGAATTCTGACAGGCAGTCTATCAAGCTGCCCCACGGGGATGGCTTGATAGGTCTTCTGCCATCACAGCCCGGTGGCCTTTCAGAAAACCCCTGGCTGCCATGACACCTGTATGGCACCCCTGAATAGGACCCCTGAACATCGTTCGGGGGATTTAAATGTCGCTGTCAGATTTGACAGCGGCATTTAAAGAGTTAACATTCCCGATCAGCCTCGCGGCCGAATGGGGCTGTTGCCCGCAGGTGTCAGCTATAATAAACAGATGACACCTGTGATGTATGGCGGAAGATAGCAGTGCAATGGCAGGACGTAAAAAAATGATAGGTTGGTTACTAAGGGGTTAAATGTACCCAAAACTTGATACCAATGAAAATCACATTTGGCTTCGCAAAAAACAGCCCCCCCCCCCGTACGTCGATGCCAAGGGAACAATAAAAAACGTATGGCTTTTGAAAAGTGGAGACAAAAATGTAAAACAATCGCTGCGTCCTTATGGCCAAAATACGCTGTATCCTTAAAGGGTTCTTCAGGCAGTATGATTACAGCCTGATGAAGAGGCCTAAGGGCGGCCTCACACGAGCGTAAGCGCATATATGTTCGCTACTGTGGAACATATATGTGCTGTGCATGATCGCGGGCTACTGTGCCCGCATCGGCGCATTTTTTTGCTTTTTATTGCGCTCTTGTCACAGTGGCGCTATGTCCAAGTAGGCGGGGCAACCTACTTAGTAAGCAGGTCAGCTGACCTACTACGCCCAGGTGTTTTAGGATTACGCCCACGAAATCGTACAGTTCACTGTGTGATTTCGGACACACGGGGGCCTTCCACACGCAATTATGCAGATGAATAGACTGCGTCACTTTTTTTTCCCCATGCTCAAAATGTGCGGAATAAAAAAAATCATGTGAAGGAACCCATTGAAGTCAATGGATTCTATTTCCTGCGCATTGTGGGTGCAGATTTCGCAGCTGCAAATGCACTGGTGTGAGGCTGCCCTAAGTAGCCTCGAAAACTTGCCTATATACCTCATCTGGTCAGCCAATAAGGGAGCCGCCCCTTTAATACTGTTGTCTTTTTTATACAGAATATTTGGCATAGGTAAGCTTTTTGTTGGCCCCCACGGTGCCGCGCCATTCTTCCTCCACATCCAGACTTTATCTTGTATTGTTATGGGATGTGATTGTCTTCTGATACGTCTCCATTCAGTATGTAACGATCCAACTCCATATCACATGGGGCGGCAGCGATACACAGGAGGTTTCAATAAAAACAGTTTTTTCCGTTACTTTGGTCACCCACACAGAAAAAAGGAAGTTAAACTGTTTGCTGACATGTCTCTTGTGGTTTGGCCGGTCGCCTATTTTCTGGACGCCGTTGCCAAAACCTGACAGGAACAGACAGATGATATATTGAGGCTGGTTGATTCAGTGCAGATCAGGAGCCACAGATTGAGCGCGTATTCTGCAGACAGACCGCAGCTGCGGGATCTTAATGACTACTTGTAGGTATTACAATTCGAGGCTTTCAGTGGAGACACTTATTTCGTGGTCGCCTTGTAACAAAACAAGGTACTGTCTAACTCAATCACCAAAAGGGATGCAGCTTTGACGTTTCTTATAATAATTCACAAAAAGCCATCCAGAGTCCGAAGAGCGCGAGACGTCTGAATCTACGAGGACAATTGGATTGTGTCACTGAGTTACGTTGTTACCAGTTATGGGTGTGACGGCAGCCATACTGTGGAGTTCAATACGATTTAGTGACCTACATGCCGCATGGGGTACCAATTGGCTCACGGCTCCGTGATATCATTGGCTGCTAATAGACTGGCTGAACATCCAGCCCACATAATTGCCGCCTGCGCTGTTTATAGGCGCTGGGTTCTCATTAATGGTCGCTGGTAAACATGGATTTATTTTGGAGTATGCAGAAAACATTGTTACCTGCCAAGACAATTGGACGTTGGAAAATGTATAAACCCAAATCTTAATGTTTCCTAAACTTTTGCGATATCCAACAAAAACCCATAAATGTTTCCTTTGTCTCTCGCTGCCAGGGTCTGTTATGTCTCAGTGACGGCGGTAAAGCTAGAAAAGACTTCATTCACTCAATACAAACTGGACGGCCTTGCAGAAATAAAGGAACTTTGTTGGCCGGACCTCAAGTCATTCTTCTCACAAGAATAGAGTTGTCCGGTGCTCACTGTCGCCCCCTGTTGAGTTGCACGGTATTCATGCCATGGTTATCACACACTGGGGACATCCTCCAACATACAGGGTTCTTACAAATGATCTTCCCGATGTGGAACCCTCATAACTCACGTTTAATGCAGTTACTTGACCACAGGCTCCATGTGTCTCCAGTGACTAAGGGGGGCAGCAGTGATCACCTCTGATGGGGAGAACATTTTTGTTGTTGTGTAACAAAACTTTTCGAGTTTCATCAGATGCAGAAATTGATGATAATAGAAACTCGAAAAGTTTTGTTACACAACAACAAAAATGTTCTCCCCATCAGAGGTGATCACTGCTGCCCCCCTTAGTCACTGGAGACACATGGAGCCTGTGGTCAAGTAACTGCCAGACACATTTTAGTGGATCATGACTGACTGATGTGATGGCTTCTGGGATGCCGTAGATCATGCATGGTGGGCGGTAAGGTTGGCATGTAAACTAATCACAAGGCGTAAGTTCCGTGGAACGGGGAGACCAAAGAAGGATCTCACCACCGTCGGTTTCCATTAGTTGGCAGACTCTCGCAGAAAGAACATCGCCGCGCTTTGTCGTCCGGGTTCAGGGCCGGTAATAATTGCAGTCAGTAGGGATAACATCACAGACATCTGCGCAGAGCCTTCCACGCGGTCAGCGGCGGGACGTCCAGTTCTCTGATCGTTCTGATGGTGGATTTCTGAGGACTTGCCGGACGCTCCGCTGTTTCCTCGCTTACCGATGGACGGGTGATTTTTGCTTACAGACGCAACAGTTTTCCTTAACTACTTAAATGAAACAAGACGTAAATTGACGTCCTGTGGATGGCGCCGAATCGGAAGTGAGCCCATGCTATCCCCCGGTATAAGCCGGCTGTTACTGATAGCCGGCCTCCAGAGACAAAGCAGGGATAGATAAGCTATCCCCGCTGTTAACCCCTTGCATGCCACGATCTATGTAGGTTGCAACATGCAAAGAGTGTCCCAGCTTGCCATTGCCTATGATCGCTATTGTAAGAGATAAGACATTGCAGCACAGAAGTCCTGCGATGCATTATAACAGCAATCATAGCTATTAGGGTTCAAGTCCCCTACAGGGACATCTAAAAAGTTTAAACAAATAAAAACATTAAAAAAAACAAACAAGGAAACCCTCTTTTGCACACTTTCCCTTATTTCTATATAACATTTTTTTTTTAAATCCCACATATTTGGTATCATTATATCTGTAACCACACATACAATACATTGAACTTTTAAAATGCCCCCTAAAAATGGAAGAAAAATGCTTTTTTTCGCTTGTTTTGGCTTCTAAAAACACAATAAAAGTTATAATAAAGCCATTATTTTTGTAGCCTCAACTAGTAATTGTGCCCCCCTCAGTGGCTCTAATGGTAATAGTGCCCCAGTTGTTGCTCAAACAGTAACAGTGTCCCCAATAATAGTAGTGCCCTCAATACTAATAGTGTCCCCCATAGTAATAGTGCCCCCAGTTGTGGCTCCAATTGTAATAGTGGATCCAATAGTAATACCTTCCCCAGAAGTGGCCTCAATAATAGTAGTGTCCCTTATAGTATTAGTTCCCCCAGTAGTGACCCCAACAGTAATAGTGCCCTTAGTAGTGGCCCCAAAAGTAATAGTGCACCCAGTAGTGGCCCCAATAGTAATATGGCTCCCATATTGATTGTGCACCTATTTAAGCCCCCAGTAGTAATAGTGCCTTTAGTAGTGGACCCAATAATAACAGTGGCCCCACTAGTAATAATGCTCTCAGAGAACCCCCTGTTTCCTCCATATCCTGAACCTTCAGCTGGGCAGCAACCCCACATCATCTAGTATATCACTCACTCTCTCTGTCTCTTTAGCTCCTGTCCGGCCACCTGTAATCAGAGCTGTGACCCCGAACCTCTCCTCCCAGCATCTGCAATGAATACAGGATGTGCAGGAACACAGACATCGGGAGGAGAGGTCAGGGGTCACAGCTCTGATTACAGCAGCCAGACGGGAGCTAAAGAGACAGAAAGAGTGACAGTCGATGTTGTGGGGTTGCTGCCCGAACGGAGATGCTCTCAGCTGACAATTATTTCTTACTGGCCATTAATATGGCCGGTAAAAATTAAACATCGGCACCGGTCTTTGGTCTTATTTTCTGGCTGTGCCGGCGGGCTACTGGGCAGGAAGCAACCCTACCAGGATGTGACCACTGAAGCTTCTTCTGGGATCGGAGCAATGGGGATCGGAGGGCCCATTTTAGAGAGTTAGGTGAGTGTGGGTTTTATTAAAAATTATTTTCCATTGACTGAGAAATCACACGAATGGCAAGCGACTGGTGCAGCATCTTGTGAAACTACAGTGGCAGCAACCGGGCCCATACAATATATTTTGTAAGCCCCAGAACACCCCTTTAGGCCCCCAGCATGCACCACCATACAGAGAGCAGACATTACACTTGTTTTCATGCCAAGAGCCAAGGAGCGATAGCGCTCTCTCTCATAGACAGACACTGCTGACTGATTAGGTTTACATATATGAAACCCTCATTACTCGCCCCATGCCCAGCCCAGCTCCCACACAATATTATGGGTCAGGCCAAAAATTGGACTTAGATTTCAGCCATATAAGACGATTCGCCTCAGCAGTGAAACTTTTAGCAGCCTGTGACACAACAGCTTCAGTTCTTCAAAACTTGGGAAACTGCCCCCCCCCCCCCACGTATTCTAATGGAATATGTTGTGAACCCGTGAAGGTGTGAGAGCAAAGCAGGCAATAATGAACTTAAATAATTGGAAATTCTGCTAGTTATCACCATTAAAACTTCTCGCGAATCATAAAACCAATGAATGAAGCTGTTCCTTGCTGACAGGTTTCCGTATTAATTGCATTCATTTTCATTTGTGTCAGCGCAGTGCGAATTAAAGGAGAGGAATGGCTATAGGAAAGATATAGATCTCATTTACCCCAGAACAATAGGCATAATGAAACATCCTCCGCCGATGCTCACTGCGCCGGCGTCTAGTTACCGCTCTGTGATGTTTAGTAACCCGCTCATCTCCTGTCTTCCCGAACAATGAAAATAAATTATATTTGCAGGCTCAAACTTCAGAAATGAACAGTCCGGCCACTTAAAGGGGCAGTTCACCATAAAGTGTAAGTTCACCATTGGTAGTCTAGTAGGGAACCACGTGAAGAGCAAGACAGGAGACTCCGAGAAAATTCCTCTAATTAGTGAAATGGAACGATTAGGGTCATGTAAGGTACCAGAGCCACGAGGCTGCGGTCCCACTCAGCAAAAAACACTTGGCTGAATCTCCGCCCCCCCCCCCCCATGGCTACAATAGGTTTTTTTTTCCCTATACGACTTTTTCTTTTTCAAAGACATTTAATCTTTTAAAGGGGTTGTCCCGCGCCGAAACGGGTTTTTTTTTTTTTAACCCCCCCCCCCCGGTCGGCGCGAGACAACCCTGATGCAGGGACCTAAAGAAAGCTTACTGGAGCGCTTACCTTAATCCCCGCTCTCCGGTGACTTCTATACTTACCGGTGAAGATGGCCGCCGGGATCCTCTTCCTCCGTGGACCGCAGCTCTTCTGTGCGGTCCATTGCCGATTCCAGCCTCCTGATTGGCTGGAATCGGCACGTGACGGGGCGGAGCTACACGGAGCCGGCATTCTGCACGAGCGGCTCCATTGAAGAGAGCAGAAGACCCGGACTGCGCAAGCGCGGCTAATTTGGCCATCGGAGGGCGAAAATTAGTTGGCTCCATGGGAACGAGGACGCTAGCAACGGAGCAGGTAAGTAAAAAACTTTTTATAACTTCTGTATGGCTCATAATTAATGCACAATGTACATTACAAAGTGCATTAATATGGCCATACAGAAGTGTATAGACCCACTTGCTGCCGCGGGACAACCCCTTTAAGCTTATTTTCTGCTGCCATCTTCTGCGCACAATAACCTATTTTTCTGTCAACGCTGTTGTGCAGGCTCACTGTTGCGAGACGTCCTGTAGTTTACGTTGGGACCATTTTGCAATACATACGACTTTCTAATCGCTGTTTACTGTACAAATTCTGGGAGACAGGGTGACTGAAAAAGTGCATTTCTGGCGTTCTTTATTTCTATTTTCGGATGACATTTACCGTGCGGGGTAAATAATGCACTACTTGCATAGATGGGACTTTACAGACGCGGAGGTACCAAATATGTATTTTTGTTTTATGATTTAGATTTTTTTTATTATAGATATGACAAAAGGGGGTGATTTAAACTTTTAATACTTTTTTTGTTTTTCACAATTAGTAAAACTTTACTGAGCTTTTTTTACTTTTTTTTTTAGCCCCCCTAGGGGACCACAACTAGTGACAGTCTATCAAGCCACCCCACGGGGACGGCTTGATAGGCAGTCTGCTAAGGGAGCCATAGGGCCTTTCAGAAGGCCGCTGGCTGCCATGAGAACCACACGTCTCCCAGTGATTTCATCGCAGGAGGGGGGAGGGGAGTACGGGACCCCCGAACATCAGGGAATTTAAGTGCTGCTGTCAGAATTGACAGCGGCATTTAAAGGGTTAAAATGTAGCAAGTGGGAAGGAGTTAAAACAAAAATAGTTTTTCATCAACACATTCTGAGACTTTTTCTGTTTTTCATGGCTCCCGGCATCTGAGTGGTGATACCAGGAGAATAACGCATGACCTATGTGTGAGGAACGCGGGGCGCAGTGCTGGACAGGCGGGAAGCGAACAGGTGATCAGCGCGTCTATTAGTGTTTTAGCACATTTGTGGCCATTTAAAAAAAAATCCACAAATGGACAAGTTTTAGTAATGGCACAATCAGGAGGTACTATAGATTGAACTGGTCTATGGATGATAAAATGAACTTTTGCATCATGAAAGCATCCTTTTAGGGGGAGGGGGCACATACTTACTGGGGACCTATACTTTTTGGAAGGGCACATACATTTTTTTGGAGGGGTGTAGAACATTCTAGAGCCAAGTTAAAAAGTCAAGTGCCAATACGCCTTGCCTATTATACTGTAAACAGGGTGCAGTCAAAAAGCCGAACCCAGCCCTATATATCACTACTGGTGTCCTATATGGATATAACAGTAGTGTACTTCAATAGAAAGCCATGGATGCCCTATATAATGGTATGGCACTCGCTTTCCTAGGGGTCCCAGAGCATGGATTTAAATTCTGTGTTGTGGCCCCTGTTACTTAGAGAGACTAAAACCCGATTGCCAAGTTAAAGGGTAACATGTGAGACAGAGGCGTAACTTGAAGCTCCCGGGCCCCAATGCAAAACCTGTAACAGGGCCCCAAACCATAATGCTTTATTCATCATACTGGGCTTTTTATATGGAGGAGAGAGGCCTCAAGGGCCCCCTAAGGCTCCTGGGCCCTGGTGCAACCGCATCCACTCCATCCCCTATAGTTACGCCAGTGATGTGAGGAGCAGAAATCCGCTTTCCGCGTCTCTCTACGTCCGGTGGGACGGCTGCTATGACTGCAGTAAGGGAAGCGTACTGGTGGTGGCCTCCTTCTATGATACATGCATGGAGCCGTCCGACAGGGCAGTCCAGGGCCGACGCTATCACTACGGGACCGTGTTAGTGAAGTGCTAATACAGCGCTGATACAATGCAAATTACTAGTAAGAGCACCAGCCAATCAGAAGACAATGCTAATTTCAGAGTGAACATGTGGGTTGGAATTTGGCGCGATCGCCTCGTTGGACCCGTGTTCAGTCCAGGGACTCTCAACACGGATCGGTACCTGAACCTCCTGCAAACGATGGTAGATGACTCCCAGGATGACTGACCCCTATCGTAACTGAAGGAGGCCACCACCAGTACGCTTCCCTCACTGCAGTCATAGCAGCCGTCCCACCGGACCTAGAGAGACACGGAAAGCGGATTTCTGCTTCTTACATGCTACTTCTCAACTCTGCAGTTGGGTTTTACTCTCCATCTCTTGCTGGGGCCACTAAAATCCATGTTCCGGGGCCCCCAGGGGTCCGTGCACCATACTATAGTGTGGCGCCTCCATGCCTTCCTATTCAAGTACGCTATTGCTATTTCCCTATGGAACACCAGCAGTGAGATATAACGCCGGATCCGGCTTCATGACTTCAGCCTGTATAAATGATACCCAAAACGTACAATTAACAAGCAGAATACCCAACAAAAATACATAAAAATACTAAATTCCAACCTTTCCCATTTACTAATTGTAGATTAAAAGTACATAAATATAAACTGCCTAAATCTATATATGTAACACCAGGTAAACCCTGCGGATGACTTGTGTCGCGGCCGGAGATTCCGCGCCGCTCTAATGCTGTTTGTAGGGATTACAGGAAATAAGAGCAGCGCTGGAGAAATAAAAACAACTTTTTACTGAAAATCCTTCCAGCCTCCCCGTTTCCCGCGATGTGAACCTCCCCAGGGCTGCGAGCAGAAAGAAATGCAGACAAAAAGATGCTGCACTTAAATCTGCGGAGCGCCGAGCCGGAGCGTAATCCTCAAAAGGAACACTATAATCTAGGAGTACACAGACAACGAGGGGCGAGGGTCACCCCCCCCCAGCCAAGGCTGCACCCGCTCACACAGGCTTTATTCAGTTGGCCCCTAGGAGCACCAAGATTTACTAAAACATAAAGTTCCTTTAATCCGGCACATGATAGGCGATGTGTTATCACATATTCTGCATTATTGGATGATCATAAAAATGTACTAAAATATCATTTCTCAGGGTGGAGAAAATTTTGGAAAAAAAGCGCGACATTAAAAACTGTCAGAAATATTCCATAAAAACTATAATAGTTTTCTAATTAGTTCCCTCTACTCATTCTAGTACAGTGGAGTATATAATATATACCAACAGCGGGTCTCCTTCCATCTGGTAAACAACTCATTCTCCATCATTCATGCATGTAGCCGAGACCACAAGCTGCCGAAGGAAAAAGATCAGATGAACTATCGCTTGCTGCTATCAGCCATGAGGATTTCATATATATATATACATAGAGATACACTGACAGGCTCCTAAATTAGAGACCCCCCACCCCCCTCCTGGCTCTCTA
This sequence comes from Eleutherodactylus coqui, assembly GCF_035609145.1. Classification (NCBI taxonomy): domain Eukaryota; kingdom Metazoa; phylum Chordata; class Amphibia; order Anura; family Eleutherodactylidae; genus Eleutherodactylus; species Eleutherodactylus coqui. The sequence goes on along the minus strand of NC_089848.1, from coordinate 126,436,090 downwards.
ACAATAGGCGCTTCCCCGTATGGTAATTCTCCCCGTGACCCCGAAGTGCAGCATAAAATCACATGACGAGTTTTCCGTGAATCAGTTTCAGTGTGAATCCACATTATTATTGTAAGCGCTGCGGAATAAGTTGGCGCTATAAAAATAAAGATTATTATTATTAGATGGGAAGATCCAACGATCTGAGTGACTTCCATGAGGCCGGGTCATCGGCGCTAGACTAGCCGGGGCCTCACTGCCAACCGCAGGGGGGGGTCTCACGTAACGATGTGTAGAGTATACTAAGAATGGCGCGATCGAGGAAAAACATCCAGTGAAAGAGGATCCTGTAGGGGGAAACAATGTGGCACCCAAAGGGGTCAGAGGAGGGTATTAGAAATCGTCATGATCAACAGGTCCAGCAAGGTCAACCGAATTCAGCGCTGGAGCTCCAACTAATGTCCCCGAATACACAACTCGCCATTCCTTATTACTATTATAGTAGACGAGCAGTTACAGCACCAACAGAAACATCAGGGGCAAAAGAGCACAAAAATTGTATCACTGAGCAGCAGAAAAACCTCTCCTGGTCAGATGGATCCAGATTTCTGTTGCTGATGGGAGGTCAGAATTTGGCACAAGCAGCATGAATCGCTGACCCCTTCCTGTCAGGCTGGTGGAGGTGCAGTAATGGTGGGGGGAAGGTTTTTTTGGCACACCCTGGGTCTTCCGGTATCCATAGATGGACACCATGATGAATTGCTGCAGTTCTGTAGGTTAAAAAGCTCCAACGTGCTCCGCCATAGGGGTCTGTAATATAGCGGCCATTCACTGCACATTGTTTGGAATTTACCTTCCTTTCCTTTATACTGATTTCGGGTCTCCTAGGCAAACAGAATTTAGATGACTCTTAGCTAAATAATTCTGTTTTATCATGCTGACTCTGAGCTTTGGGTCCTTTTACACGAGCCGATCATCGATCAGTTACTGACTGGATCGCGGGAATCTGAATGATGATCATTCCGTGTAAATGTTCCAGCGACTGAATGACGAACAACGAATCATTCACTTATCATAGACATAAAAACTGAATGACAATCGGGTCGTGTAAGCGGGCCATCATTCATCTATGAACTGTGGAGGCGGGCGGACAGAATGACCCATTCACTAAGCAATGATCGCTCCTATGTAAAAGCAAAGGAACTACTATCACTGGGACGACTGTTGGGCACATATTTCGTGTAGAGGGACCCTTATTAACTAGACTACTTTTCCAATTTTCCCGGCTGTTGTGTTGTAAACAAATACAATTTGCAAAATTAATGTAAATTTAGAGGGTCATTTCTCTAACTGAGTGTAACGGTGGAACAAGCTCTTTATCTTTGGACAATTTTTGGTTAGAAGGGTCCACTGACAATACTCTGATCATAGAGCATCCTGCTGCCTGGTCCTCCAGCGATCAGCTCTAATCTGGGGCAGAACCTCCTGTTCAGTTTCCCTGCAGAGCCCAACAGAGGACACAGAGTGTTCTTATTGAAATTAGTGAGCTGCTTATATTGAGTCTTCCAAAAAGAAATACAACCTGCAAACATTGAATGACCAACAGAGTATCAGGGATAGGTGGATGGAATCATCAGAGGAACTATATGCCTGCAGCCACATACCTGGAGCATTGCATGAGGTGGAGCCGGTGGACTTGGAGCCCAACATCATGGAGTCAGAAGTGGTTATAGCAATGAAACAACTAGCCAACAATAAAGCACCCGGCATAGATAACATCCCGGCAGAGCTATTGCTGCCAGTACCAGCGAAAACCATCACAGTGCTGTGCCAGGCAGTATGGGCATCCACACAATGGCCACAGGACTGGTAAAGATCTGTCTTCCAGAGTTGCCCCAACTTCCGAACAATGGCCCTCATTCTGCATGTAAGTAAGATCCTTCTCAAAATTATACAGGAAAGACAGAGATCAGTAGTGGAAGCGGCGCTCCCTGATGCACAGGCAGGACTCCGGCGAGGGGCAAGGATGCCGCATCTGTGACTATATTTAAAACCTGCATTGGACCATGGAAAAAGCTTGAATACCAAAAAATATGCTTCATCGAGTACATCAAGGCCTTTGGCTGCGTCGACCATGACAAGCTATGGCGCCCCCTACAAGAGCTGGGCATATCCGCACATCTAATTAAGCTGATAAAATCCCTGTATACCTATCACAAAGCCATTGTGAGAACACAGTATGGGGATACAGATTGGTTCGGGATCGGCAAAGGCGCCCGACAGGGCTGCATCCTCTCAGCCTTCTAGTTTAACCTGTATGCAGAAGTGATCATGTGGAAAACAGACCGAAATGAATTGGAAATTGGGGTGGAATAGGTGGAAGAAACATCGACAATCTCCGTTATGTGGATGACACAACTCTGCTTACAGAAACAGAAGCCGGTCTGAAGCGGCTGATATGAAAGATTAAAACTGAAAGTGGAAAAAATGGGCCTCTACCTGAATGTAAGGAAGACTAAAATTATGTCAACTGCAAAAAATGGCCAAATTCAACTTAAAATCGACAGCAAGGCCACAGAATGCGTGCAAGACTTCATCTTCCTTGGCTGAAAAATTGCGCAGGCTGGAGAATCTATGCCAGAGATAAAACGTAGGACAGCATTGGGGCGAAGCTTGATGCTAAACATGGATGAAATCTGGAAAAGTAGGGATATCTGTATGGCAACGAAACACAGGATAGTGCAAACCACCGTTAGCCACAGAGCCATGTAGGATATGAGAGCGGGACTGACAAGGAATCTGATAGAAGGGGATTGATTTGTTGGAGTTGTGGTGCTGGAGAAAGCTGCTGCGTATACCCTGGATGGAGAGAGGAACAAACAGAGAAGTCCGGAATCGTATAAGACCTGAGATATCACTGGAGGACAGGATGACCGGACTCCGACTCACGTATTTTGGCCATGTAATGCGAGCAGAGTTGCTAGAAAAATCTATAATGCTTGGACAGATCAGCAACAAAAGAAGACCCGACCACCAAAGGACACGATGGCTGATACTGTCAGAGCGGATACTGTCATGGATATCACACAACTGAAAGCAGCAGTGCAAAACCGAAAAACATGGAGAGGGCTTGTCTTTAGAATCACTGAGGGTCTTAAGCGACTAAACGGCTAACAACAACAGCATATACAGCCTCACCCCTAAGTCTGAGGAAGGAGTTAGGTGCCCCATACAGCACTGAAGCATTCTTCCAAGGGCCCCAGTGAGAAACCTACACAAGCAGTACGGGAATTTTTGTGTAGGAGCAGCAGTATCTCCAGTCACCAACTCTGAGCCAGATGTATGGAAATGATCTGAATGGACAGTCACCTTGTTTGCCTGAAAATTCAATTTTGCTGTTAACCCCTTCCTGACACCCAGAGCCCCTCCCCACAGGGAAACCTGCACCACGCTACACTGTAACACCTATCCCAGGTACAGATATCAGCATGTAACATCAGGTTCCCCTTACTTTACTATAGCACAACCAGGTGTGGGTAATGGATTGTAACCACCGTGGCACTAGCTGCTCCCACTCTGGCTCGCTGTACAACCACACACAGAACAATTAGTCCTACATATATATGAGCTGGAGGGTAGCCACTCCCACATCACCATCCAGCCAATGATTGGCAGCTATCTCTCTATGCCCAGGAATAGTCAGACAGCTGTCAATCATTGGCTGGAGGGCAGGGTGTGTGTGGTTAACCTGCAGCTAATGAATATCCAGGACTACTTCCTGTAGTTCTCCATGCATGTGCTGTTACTGATAAAATGCAAGTTTCTCCCAAACTACTGCACAGATCCACACAGCAGACATATCACTGTCATCGGTATGACTGGCACTACCTTATGCTCATCGAGGGGTGCAAAAAGACAGAGTCTCTTTAAATTCAGTCCGACAAGCGGCCTGCAGCTGAAGTTTACAGTCAGGATAATCCTGGCTTATATTCAGAACTGCTCACTTCTTTACTGCTGCAAATAACAAAACGTGACACGAGGCGCGCTCTAATTTACTCGATCGCTGCATAACGCTCCTAAACTGCAAAACATTATTAATATCTGGGAGAACATTGGCGCGTCTGCAGCCGGCGCACAATAGGCCGTGTTTTCTATCTCACATAACTGTCAGAATGGCCGCTGATTAATTTAATAAATCAGCGCACATTGCCCCGTCCCTAATACAGTTTTCATCCACGGCCCTATTATTATATTATCGTCTGGAGAGGCTGATTGTGGAAAAACCGTGAATTATCTGGCGGCGGGAAGGCGTTGATGCCTACTAAGTAATCTATTTGAATTGTATTCTTCGGAGAGATGATATGTTGAATTCCACAACTGCTAAAATTTCCACCTGGGATTTTAGGAATCAGGTCCATGAAATCACATATAGCATCTCAGACAGGCCATTGCCGGATGATTAATGACTGCACCGCCCGGCGAAACGGAGGTTATAAAATATCATAAAAATGTTGGAGATTCAGAACCGTGGACTGTCATGTGCGCCACAAATATGATATCTTACAGGACCAGTAAAGCAGTCGATGGGCTTTAGGGGTCACACAAACTGCATTAGTTTACTTTTTCAGCCTCTATAAAGTATAATGGAAATTATTTGTGCAGCGTCCGTGTGGGCGCGCCAATGTAGGGGGGCATTGTCAGCTGAGAGCATCTCCAGCCGGGCAGCGACCCCCCCCCCCCACCCCCTGCCCCCCGCAGCCTCTAGTATGTCGCTTATCCTCTCTCTCTCTTTGGCTCAATGCACACGGGCATATTTGCATTGCTGAATCCGGAGCGGGCGCCCGCCTTCAGATTTCACAGCAAATACTGCCCATAGGCATTCTATAGAAAAACGCCTTTTCATGTACATTAGCGGAAATCAATTACATTTTTCCGCTTGCGGAGCAGACGGCCTCCATTGAGGCTCCCATTGAGGTCAATGCTAACCGTCCAATGCACGGCCCATCCGCAGCTGACACTGTGGGCGGCCCACAGAATCCACGCCATCACCTAGAGACGGAGTGTCATTTCCTGTACTCTGAATGTGCATGGGCGCACCGGACGGCACATCCGCAATACAGAAGAGACAGAGAGGTCACCGGTCGGGCACAGGGTCATATTCCGTTGCAGGATCCCGCATTCAGAATACGACGCGGCCGTGTGAATGCGGCCTTTAGCTCCTGTCCAGCCACGTCCTGTTTGCATCACAGATGCCGCAAGGAGAAATTGGAATCATAGTTCTGATTACAGCAGCTGCAGGGGAGCTAAAGACAGAGAGGGTGAGCGATATACTGGGTACTGTGGGGTTGCTTCATTGCCACAGGTGGGGGGCGTGGAGGGCATGCAGGGGGGCCTATTACTATTAAGGCCATTAACAAAATCACTATTACTATTGGGGTCAAAACTGGGGCCACTATTACTATTGGAGCCACTGCTGCGGCTGACATTATTATTGGGGCCACTAATACTATATTTGGGGCACTATCACTACATTAGGGGTCAGCAGTGATGGCACTCTTACTATTGGGGCCACTACTAGGGGCATTATTACTACTGGGACACTGTAACTATTGGGGCGACAACTGGGGGCATTGTAGCCCCAATAATAATACTGTCCTTCTTCCGCTACCAATTCATGGAAAAAGTCAAAGAGCCTTGCTTCCCTCACCCATACAAAGTGATTGAAAGCTCTAACTGCCTATAAAGTCACACAGAAGAGGCTATCAAACACTCTGTATAGGTGGGTGGAGGAAGCAGGACCCACAGGCTTTCTGTATGAGAGGGCAGGGGAAGCAGGACTCACGGGCTTTCTCTATTAGTGGGCAGGGGAAGCAGGACTCACGGGCTTTCTCTATTAGTGGGTGGGGGAAGCAGGACTCACAGGTTTTCTCTATGAGAGGGCAGGGGAAGCAGGACTCACGGGCTTTCTCTATTAGTGGGTGGGGGAAGCAGGACTCACAGGTTTTCTCTATGAGAGGGCAGGGGAAGCAGGACTCACAGGCTTTCTCTATTAGTGGGCAGGGGAAGCAGGACTCACAGGCTTTCTCTATGAGTGGGTGGGGGAAGCAGGACTCACAGGCTTTCTCTATGAGTGGGTGGGGGAAGCAGGACTCACAGGCTTTCTCTATGAGAGGCTAGAGGAAGCAGGACTCACAGGCTTTCTCTATGAGTGGGTGGGGGAAGCAGGACTCACAGGCTTTCTCTGTTAGTGGGTGGAGGAAGCAGGACTCACAGGCTTTCTCTATGAGTGGGCAGGGGAAGCAGGACTCACGGGCTTTCTCTATGAGTGGGTGGGGGAAGCAGGACTCACAGGCTTTCTCTATGAGAGGCTAGAGGAAGCAGGACTCACAGGCTTTCTCTATGAGTGGGTGGGGGAAGCAGGACTCACAGGCTTTCTCTGTTAGTGGGTGGAGGAAGCAGGACTCACAGGCTTTCTCTATGAGTGGCCAGGGGAAGCAGGACTCACGGGCTTGCTCTATGAGTGGGTGGGGGAAGCAGGACTCACAGGCTTTCTCTATGAGTGGGTGGGGGAAGCAGGACTCACAGGCTTTCTCTGTTAGTGGGTGGAGGAAGCAGGACTCACAGGCTTTCTCTATGAGTGGGCAGGGGAAGCAGGACTCACGGGCTTTCTCTATGAGTGGGTGGGGGAAGCAGGACTCACAGGCTTTCTCTATGAGAGGCTAGAGGAAGCAGGACTCACAGGCTTTCTCTATGAGTGGGTGGGGGAAGCAGGGCTCACAGGCTTTCTCTGTTAGTGGGTGGAGGAAGCAGGACTCACAAGCTTTCTGTATGAGTGGGCAGGGGAAGCAGGACTCACAGGCTTTCTCTATGAGTGGGAAGGGGAAGCTGGACTCACAGGCTTTCTCTATGAGTGGGAAGGGGAAGCAGGACTCACAGGCTTTCTCTGTTAGTGGGTGGAGGAAGCAGGACTCACAGGCTTTCTCTATGAGAGGGTGGGGGAAGCAGGACTCACAGGCTTTCTCTATGAGTGGGTGGGGAAAACAGGACTCACAGGCTTTCTCTATGAGAGGGCAGGGGAAGCAGGACTCACAGGCTTTCTCTGTTAGTGGGTGGAGGAAGCTGGACTCACAGGCTTTCTCTATGAGTGGGTGGGGGAAGCAGGACTCACAGGCTTTCTCTATGAGTGGGTGGGGAAAGCAGGACTCACAGGCTTTCTCTATGAGAGGGCAGGGGAAGCAGGACTCACAGGCTTTCTCTATGAGTGGGTGGGGAAAGCAGGACTCACAGGCTTTCTCTATGAGAGGGCAGGGGAAGCAGGACTCACAGGCTTTCTCTGTTAGTGGGTGGAGGAAGCTGGACTCACAGGCTTTCTCTATGAGTGGGTGGAGGAAGCAGGACTCACAGGCTTTCTCTATGAGAGGGAAGGGGAAGCAGGACTCACAGGCTTTCTCTGTTAGTGGGTGGAGGAAGCAGGACTCACAGGCTTTCCCTATGAGTCTTGGCAGCAACAGAACAGCTTTTTATTTGAAAATACTGAATCACAGAACAGACATCTACTGTATATATCCCATTTCCGCATTTCTGCCTTTTAAGTCAAATGAACAAGTACAAATATAAGTCTATTGTGAAATCCATACTGGGATAAAGCTAAAGACAATATAAAGTCTATAAAGTAACACCAGTATTTACTGTTTCCTTCCAAGCATCTCTCACTGTTAGTCACATCGAGAAGGAATCTGAGCGGATCCCACAACTGGGCAGCACTGACAAGACACATTAGGTATGGTGAGAACATCACTGTTGCTGGGGTCCAGTAGATGGTAATTCTGCGCTAACTGTATTGCCATGGATGTTAATATGAACATTACCTGCAAATGGGAACTTTATTTTTCAGATCACATTTCCCTCCATTTCGGCAGTATTCATGCGGACATTCTGGAAAATAATTAAAAAAATTCAAATTAATGTTTGTAAAAGTCTATATTCTCCCTTACAAGTTTTACTTCTAGTGGAGATTACCGCCGAAAACAAGTCATAAGGCTGCATGACACCCTATTCTTCTATCAAATTCATACTGAATCCATGAGGAAAAACCTCCTTGTACATCCAAATACAATGTGTGGGTACAGATGTAGCAAACATTAACTTGACACTTAAATTGGTTGTTCAGTTGTAAACTATTAGAATCCTAGACTGGTAGAGTTGGAAGGAACCTCCAGGGTCATCGGGTCCGACCCCCTGCTCAGTGCAGGATCACTAAATCATCCCAGACAGATGTCTGTCCAGCCTGTGAAGACTTCTGTTGAAGGAGAACTCCCCCCCCCCCCCCCCTCCCGTGGTAACCTGCTCCACTCATTGATCCCCCTCACGGTCTAATACAGACCTGGGCAAAGCACGGCCCGCGGGCCACATCCGGCCCGCTGAATAGCTCGGACCGGCCCGCAAAGAGTGTCCTGGTGACTCACCAATGAGTCCGGTGTCAGCAACGGGAAGCAGCGAAACTAAGGCCTCATGTCCACGGGGAAAATCGGGCCCGCTACGGATTCTACATGTAGAATCTGCAGCGGGTCCCTCCTGCCCCGCGGACATGAGCGCTGAAAATACAAATAAATGACAATAAACTCACCTCCCATCCGCTCGGTTTCTTCTCTTCGCGGCGGCGTCATCTTCTCTCGTCGCGGCCGGATCTTCATTCTTCGGCTCGGCGGATGTGCACGATGACGTCGGTGACGTGCCCTGCGCATGCGCCGGGCCGAAGCAAAATGATCCGGCCGCGGCTGAGAGAGGATGGCGCGGCGCCGAAGAGAAGAACCGGAGCGGGTAAGTAAAATGTGATTTTTGTGTCCCGCGGATCCGGACGGCTTCCATAGGCTTCAATAGAAGCCCGCGGGAGCCATCCCCGCGGGAAACCCGCATGAAAATGGAGCATGGTCCAGATTTTTTCATGCTCCATTTTTTTTTAAATCACTTTTATTGACGATCCGCGGGTATTTATCTACCCCGCGGGTGGTCAATGCATCCCTATGGGGTGCGGATCCGCGCGCGGGAGAAGAGTTAAAATCCGCTGCGGATTTTAATTCTTCTTTTCCCCGTGGACATGAGCCCTAAGTGATGCCACTGTAACTTCTGAGTGGAGATGGGAGTGCTCCTTACCGCTCCCCTCTCCATTGGCAGACACGGGGGCCGCGCCGTAAAACGGGGTGAAACACCGGGTGTTCACCGCGCCGTATTACAGCGCCATTCATTTTCAATGGCGGCCGTATTCTGGCCGCAAATCGGGCGGCTGGAATACGGCCCCATTAAGGCAATGTGCATGGAGCCTTCGTATGTTGGTCTGGCCCTCTAAAACCATTCCAATTTCTCATGTGGCCCCATGGGAAAATTAATTGCCCACCCCTGGTCTAATATCTAATTTGTGTCTCCTCCCTTTCAGTTGCATCCCATTGCTTCTAGTCTTTCCTTGTGCAGATGAGAATAGGGCTGATCCGTCTGCACTGTGACGGCCCTTCAGATATTTGTAGACAGCTATTAAGTCTCCTCTCAGCCTTCTCTTCTGCAAGCTAAACATTCCCAGATCCTTTAACCGTTCCTCATAGGACATGATTTGCAGACCGCTCACCAACCTGGTAACTCTTCTCTGAACTTGCTCCAGTTTATCTATGTCTTTTTTAAAGTCGGGTGCCCAGAACTGGACACAGTATTCCCAATGAGGTCTGACTTAGTGTTCCTGCACACTTGCATTTTTCTTGCACGTTTTTTTACGCAATATCGCTGTGTTTTTTTCATGCGATTGCCAATGGAAATGCCATTCTAGTGTTAAAAACACATTGCAAATTTGTGCTTTGCAATTTTTGTGTGATGCGTTTTTATCAATAGAAAGTCCCATTGACAATCGCGTGAAAAAAAAATGCAGCGATATTGCGTGAAAAAAATGCGTAAGAAAAACGCAAGTATGCAGGAGCCCTAAGGAAAAATAGAGTGGGATAATTACTTCATGTGATCTAGACTCTATGCTTCTCTTAATACATCCCAGAATTGTGTTCGCCTTTTTGGCTGCTGCATCACATTGTTGACTCATGTTCAGTCTGTGATCTATTAGTATACCAAGTTTTTTTCACATGTGCTGCTGCTTAGCCCAATTCCTCCCATTCTGTATGTACTTTTTTCATTTTTATTGCCCAGCTGAAGAACTTTGCATTTCTCCTTGTTAAATACCATTCTGTTAGTCGCAGCCCACTGTTCAGGCTTTTCTAGATCTTTTTGAATCTTCTCTCTCTCTTCCTTAGTGTTAATATGACAAAAAGAAAAAGGTCCTCAGCGCTCACACCATAGGAATGAAATGGAAAATATGCATATGGAAATTTAAATTGTGTAACTTACTTCGTGGAGGCGCCCCTGGCATAGGCGCCTCCTGATCCAAGATAGCGTATCAAGGGGTGGCACAAGCCAGCAATGATGTATCTTACACTTGAAAAAGGCTGTGCGGCCGAAACGCGTTGTGTATTGTATTTTATTTTGTACATTAAACCGTGGAACCTTGTGCCACCCCTTGATACGCTATCTTGGATCAGGAGGCGCCTATGCCAGGGGCGCCTCCACGAAGTAAGTTACACAATTTAAATTTCCATATGCATATTTTCCATTTCATTCCTATGGTGTGAGCGCTGAGGACCTTTTTCTTTTTGTCATATCTACTTCTTCTCCCTCATTATATGATCGGAGTTTCCTCTAGCCGCTCTCTCATATTCATATGAGATTGTCTCCAGCACCTACGAACTTCCGTCTTCCGTTAGAGTTTGGGACCATCCACCAACTACATCCCCCAGCATCCTTCGAGTGAGCACTTTCCTCTACTTTTCTTCCTTAGTGTTAGCTATTCCTCCTAACTTTGTGTTGTCGGCAATTTTGATCAGTTTCCCATCCATTCCCTCCTCCAGATCATTTATAAAAATGTTGACCAACACTGGGCCCAGGACAGAGCCTTGTGGTTCCCCACTTGATACATTCTTCCACTTGGGTGTGCAGCCATCTATGACCACTCTTTGAGTACGATCACTCAGCCAGTTGTGAATCCACCTAACAGTTGCCTTGTCAATCCCATATTTGGTCATTTTTTCAAGAAGTATAGTATGAGATACTTTGTTAAATGTTTTACCAAAGTCGAGATATACTATATCCACTGCATTTCCCTGATCAACCCAGTCAGTGATTCTGTCATCGAAGGAAATTAGATTTGTCTGGCATGACTTGTTTGTTACAAACCCATGCTGGCTCTGGTTATTTACTCAATTTTTATCCAAGTACTTGCATACATGCTATTTAATAATTTGTGCAAAGATCTTTCCTGGTATAGAAGTCAGGCTCACAGGCCTGTAGTTTCCTGGATCCACCTCCTTCCCTTTTTTGAAGATAGGAACAACATTTGGCCTTTTCCAATCTTCTAGGCCTTCTGTTCTCCAGTCATTTTCAAAGATTATGGTGAGTGGTTCAGCAATTACCTCTGCTGATTCCTTTAGCATCCTAGGGTGTAATTCATCTGAACCTTGAGACTTAAATTCATGTAAATTAGCTAAGTGTTCCCTCACCATCTCTCTGCTTACAGATAGCCTGCATTCTTTTACTCTCCCAGTAGCATAGGGAAGATCAATTGATGTTACATCTACTTTCTGAGAGAAAACATATACAAAATAAGAATTTAAAAGTTTGGTCTCCTCAACATCATTCTTAACCAATTTGATTGCCAGCAGTAGATTGGCAGGGCACCATTGTGTGGGCTCTCTGCCAATCAGCTGTTTGCTGGCTTGATACACTCATGTGTGAAACTGAGGTCTGCAGGAAGCAGACAGCTCTGTTTTTATTTTAGTGGCTAAGCTTGGAATTGTAGGCCAAGGTCTAATTTAAATGACTGGGGACTTTGCCTGCAATACCAAGCCTGGCCACTACTGTAAGAACAGAGCTGTCTTCTTCCTGTATAAATCATCTCAGTGCATGCAGCTGATTAGCAGGGGGTCCAATGTCGGTCTCCTGCAAATCTGGTATTGATGACTTATCCTGAGCAGTCATTTACAAACATCATGTCATTTCCTGTGCTTATTTATAGATAAGATGTACATTTGTTCAGTATGCCATGACTAAGGCAGACGTTCTGTCGAAACGCGTCAGTAGGTTTGAGGGACCTGTGTGCACACAGGCTGTGGTTTTCATATGATGCAATAAAGGTCAAGTCTTATCTTATTCTTTGGATGCTGGATACAAGACTTTTTTCACTGCTGCATGTGGAGTCCGGCTCCTATTGGAATTCACCTGTCCATTTTTCAAACATCTACATGAGGTGAGCTGAACCTTTTCCTTTCTTGTGTTGTCTGTATCCTGAGGATAGGCCATCAATAGTTTACAACCAGACAACCCCTTTAAATCATTAAATCCACACTTGCAGCAAGCTTTAAGGTATGTTTGTTGTGTTAAGTGTTAATTTAAATCCACCCGGTAATTGCAGTAGAATCTTTGCAGTAATCCCAGGGGAGCCTCAGCTTTCTGTATTGGATTAGTAGTTTGCACTACTGCAGATTTGCACACAGATTAATCCCATTCGGTAGGGCTAATCTACATATGGCCACCGGGTGCAAAATCCATCTCAAGAAGTGACATGTCACTTATTCTTCTTCCGTATACACTACCAATACACTATGCACAATTAGGTAATCCAACGATGGCGTCAGTCATCTCAGTCGTCTGAAAACAAGACTCTGTACTGGCGGAACTGGACGATGGCTGGAAAAATCAACTGCTCCCTAGACTCCCTCCATCCTCCGGCCTGGGACAGAATTCTGTCCTGAAATTGGAGGGTCACTTTAACTACAATGCTGTAAATTGAGATATCAAAACGCGCCAAACGACAGCTACATCCGAACTTATCATGATGACGTGCTTAGACTATAACGTAATAAATACAACCGCTCTGGGCTCAGCATTCAACATACAATATAATGGCCCATAATACCTGAGCAGCCGGACTCATCGATAAGGTTACTGCAGTCTACTGATCCATCACATCGCTGTCCAATTGTCAGCCAGGTGTTGGAGGGAACGCACATCACAGAGCCATTGACCAGAATCAGAGTAGCTAAAAGAAAACAGACAAGAGGATTAATGGACTAAAACAACCTTCTGCAATTCATCAAATATTCATTTTCAATGTCTAATTTGCATCAGTCGCCCTTGCTGCAGAGGCCACTATAGATCACTGGCCAAGATGGCCACTGCAATTTTCTAGCTGCTTCATTCACACTGTGCACTGCTTCTGATTGGCCAATACTTATCAAGTGAGCAATGTTGGCCAGCCAGAGAGCAGGTAGAGTTCATTGGTAGTCTAACACTACCAAATGCACTGTGGGGATTATATGGTCTGAAGATCGTGTTGGCCATCTTGGATGGCTGGATAAAGGGACCGAGATTGATGCAAATCAGGGAGGTATCGGCACAGAAGACCGAAAGATGGTTGTTTAATTGACTCCTTTGGTCCCAGGACAAAAATTTTGTCTTGAAACTAGAGGGCTGCTTTTAATTAGGAACAGTTAAAAGAAGGCTGAGAGGAGACTTAATAGCTGTCTACAAATATCTGAAGGGCTGTTACAGTGCAGAGGGATCAGCCCTATTCTCATCTGCACAAGGAAAGACTAGAAGCAATGGGATGAAACTGAAAGGGAGGAGACACAGATTAGATATTAGACAGTGAGGGGGATCAATGAGTGGAGCAGAGTGCCACGGGAGGTGGGGAGTTCTCCTTCAATGGAAGTGTTCAGCAGCTGGACAGACATCTGCCTGGGATGATTTAGTGTATTCTGCATTAGGCAGGGTGTTGAACTCAATGACCGTGGAGGTCCCTTCCAACTCTACATTTCTATGATCCAAGGCAATTAGCTGATCCTCCAGCCTGCTGTCAGTACAGTCAGGCTGGACATCCGCATTGGAGATCAGAAGTGTAATACACGGCTTCAGTTACGTCCTTTCTTCTGCAAGTCATACGTTTTCTGTACCTCTTTGCCAGGTTTCCTCATTGTGTAGTGCCCACTATTTCTTGGTTGTTTGTTCGGAGTGTAACACACGGCTTTACTGTCATTGGAATAAAGGGAAGCAATATTTATGTCTATTACACTTCTGCCTCTGACTGCAATGAAGAGCCAGAAGTGTAATAGAAGGCATCACTCTTATTGATTTCAATGGCAATGGAGCAGCCTATTACATTTGTGGCTCTGACCACTGAAGCGTACGTCCGGCCATGCTGCACTGACAGTCGGCTGGATGCTCAACTGATTGGTGGACCTCCACTGATCAAATATTAATGACCTATCCTGTGGATAATTGGTGGACCCCAACTGATCAAATATTAATGACCTATCCTGTGGATAATTGGTGGACCCCAAACTGATCAAATATTAATGACCTATCCTGTGGATAATTGGTGGACCCCAAACTGATCAAATATTAATGACCTATCCTGTGGATAATTGGTGGACCCCAACTGATCAAATATTAATGACCTATCCTGTGGATAGCTCATCAATAATGCCTAGAATACTAGTTTAATCTCCAACAGCTAATTTGGTAATAGTAAAGTACACATCATGGAGCTTCTACCTCATGGATGCCCTCTTCTTCTTAGTTCCAGTATATAATCTTCTCCCCAAAACTCCCAAATGCGCTGACTTCTTGGTAGAAATTAGCCAAAAGTCACACCTTATAGCTAATGTTTAGCACTAGATATTGACTGTAACCTATTACTAACCAAATCATTCTTGACCTTTAGGCCTCCTTCCCACGAACGGATTTACGCCGCGTAAATCCGCGGCAAAAATCCGCTGCGTGGCCCCCTGATATTAGGTTCTATTGAACCTAATAGCACAATGCTCACGATGCGTAATTCCACCGCGGAATTCCGCACCGTGAAATCTCCCGTCCTCACCCGCAGCATGTTCTATTTGCCGCGGGTGTACGCGCTGATGGCTTCCATTGCAGTCAATAGAAGCCGTCCGTTCACGCTATCTCCCGCTGCAACCAGCGGAAGATTGCGTGAGAAAACGCTTCCCCGCCTACCGCCACGCGTCATATGACGCGGCCGGTGCGTCATATGACGCGGCCGGCGCGTCACGTGACACGGCCGGCCGCGTCATGTGACGCGGTGGGCGTGTCACATGACGCGACGGCGGTGGGCGGGGAAGCGTCTTCACGCTATCTTCCGCTGGTAAGTATGGGGTCTCTGGGGGGGCGCCGTGACGGGCTTCACTGCGGAATATTTCGCAGCGGAGCCCATTACGCTCGTGTGAAGCCGGCCTTAGGAACAGAAAATTTGTGAGCTTTTGCTTCCTTATGTTTTGATAACTTTTCTTTTTTCATTGTTGAAGTAGCCATATGAGATCTTGTAGAATCATAGAATGGAAGAGTTGGAAGGAACCTCCAGGGTCATCGGGTCCGACCCCCTGCTCAATGCAGGATCACTAAATCATCCCAGACAGATGTCTGTCCAGCCTCTGAAGACCATTAAAGGAGAACTCACCACCTCCCGTGGTAACCTGTTCCACTCATTGATCCCCCTCACTGTCTAATATCTAATCTGTGTCTCCTCCCTTTCAGTTTCATCCCATTGCTTCTAGTCTTTCCTTGTGCAGATGAGAATAGGGCTGATCCCTCTGCACTGTGACAGCCCTTCAGATATTTGTAGACAGCTAAGTCTCCTCTCAGCCTTCTCTTCTGCTAAACATTCCTAGATCCTTTAACCGTTCCTCATAGGACATGATTTGCAGACCGCTCACCATCTTGGTAACTCTTCTCTGAACTTGCTCCAGTTTGTCTATGTCTTTTTTAAAGTGGGGTGCCCAGAACTGGACCCAGTATTCCAGATGAGGTCTGACTAAGGAAGAGTAGAGGGGATAATGACCTCCCGTGATCTAGACTCTATGCTTCTCTTAATACATCCCAGAATTGTGTTTGCCTTTTTTGGTTGCTGAATCACATTGTTGACTCATGTTTAGAGATGAGCGAGCATACTCGGATAAGCGGTACTCGTCTGAGTAATTGGCTTTATCCGAGTATCGCTGTGCTCGGGTCTAAAGATTCGGGTGCCGGCACGGAGCGGGGAGCTGCAGGGGAGAGCGGGGAGGAACGGAGGTAAGATCTCTCTCTCCCTCTCTCCCCTGCTCCCCACTGCGACTCACCTGTCAGCCGCAGCGGCACCCGAATCTTTAGACCCGAGCACAGCGATACTCGGATAAAGCCAATTACTCGAGCGAGTACCGCTTATCCGAGTACGCTCGCTCATCTCTACTCATGTTCAGTCTATGATCTATTAGTATACCCAAGTCTTTTTCACATGTGCTGCTGCTTAGCCCAATTCCTCTCATTCTGTATGTGTTTTTTCATTTTTCTTGCCCAGATGTAGAACTTTGTACTTTTTTACTATCATGTTGGGATTCATAAGCACCGAAAAATGTTCCAAAATTGTTATTTCTAAAAGGGAGGAGATGTAATATAGTAACATAGAATGCAAGGCTGAAAAAGACAAATGTCTATCTAGTCCATCTAGCCTGTTTCCACCCCCACCTTGTCGATCCAGAGGAAGGCAAAAAAAAAACAAATGAGGCAGACGCCAATTTACCCCATTTGGTAGAAGAAATTCCTTCCTGACTCCATAATGGCAGTCAGAATAATCCCTGGATCAACATTTGAAAGTTCCTACCTGTTTTCAAGACTCGGATCAACAGCCCTGCTGGTTATTTAATGTCTATATCCTGTAATATCATAACACTCTAAAAAGACATCTAGTCCCCTCTCTAACTCCTCCATTGATTTTACCATCACCACGTCCTCAGGCAGAGAGTTCCACAGTCTCACTGCTCTTACAGTAAAGAACCCCCTTCTGTGTTGGGGATAAAACCTTCTCCCCTCTCCTGTATCATTGAAAGCTTTATACTTCTCCACTTATTTAGCTATTTTTGGTAAAAACTGATCTCCACATAGACACTATCCTACCAAAAGTAAATCAGACAGCTGAACAAGAATCACAAGTAGTATTTATTTCCATATGTTAATAGTTAGTGAGGCTCCTTTGGGCCTAATAACATCAAATACTCTCCGTGACATATTTTATACTAACGTCTGCTACACTTTAGTTGGTATTCCCTCCATTCATCCTGTAAACATCTGGCAAGTCCTCTCAAAGAAAATAGATGCTGTTCATATTTTGTGACCTTCACTTTCATCCCAAAGATATTTAGTAGTGTTCCGATGGGGATTCTGTGCAGACCACTACAATAGTGGATCATTTATATTCTCAACCCAACATAAAACAGCATTGGATTTGTGACAAGGCGGTTGTTTGTTGGAAGCATGGCCGACCATTCTCAGAGTATTACCATATCGTCGGCAGCACATTCTTATTTAGAATGTCAAGTTACACCTCTGTGTTCTACAACCAATAGACCGAGACCATGTCACGTAAAACATCCTCTGACCTCTTCCAGCAGGTTGTGCTGCTGGGATCTGTTGTTCTATACAGGTTTCCAGCAGTACAGCTCCACAGGTGGTGGTTAATTGAGCTGGTTGGGTGTGGATTTCTCCATCCAGCTAATTCCTCTGGTCTGCTGCTCATATATACAAACCCTCTGGCATTTTTGCTTGCATGTTTGTTCTATGTTACATGTGAACAGTGATGTGTTCATTGGATCCCTGCAGGCGACCAGACAAAGTGTATGAACTGTCCTGTTCTGTCTTGCATGCAAATTCCTGGCATGTTGGTGTGAGCTGCGTCCTGTCCTGTTGTGAATTGTCTGCCACCTAGGGCGAGGTAGGTCTATAGGTTCCATCGTGGGGCCGTCCCTGTCTGGACGATCACCCTGCATGCAGGCAGGTTTAACGTGGTAGTTGTCTTGTAAGAATAGGGACCCATGAGACAACGTGCTTTGTGATAGATGGCTTGTGTGCAGTGGCATAACCCATATATCCGATAGAGTGCAGTTCCTGTCACAAACTATGGCTGACATCTCCAGGGGTCTCGGGCATCTCATGGACATGGTTTAGGACATGTGACATGCTGATAAGACCCTATCCATTCTACTGATAGGAGGGTTCAAATACTTTTGGTAGGATGGTGCATGAACTGCACCAAAGAAGTGTGAGCTGGGCCTTAGAAGTCCTCTGCATGTGTAATATATCCCGATCCTCTCCCTTTTACTCTTCAATAATTACAAGACAAATATTTTTTGATAGATTTCATAGAACTGAATAATTCAGCTATAAGCATTTAGCCAACTGTTCGTAACATAAGGCTCTAAATAAATGCACCCTTGTTAGGCGTTTAATGTTCTCCATTTAACAGCAGGGTGATCTAACAGCAGCGAGATCTCTAATGGGCACGAACCGCTTACCACCCACCAGACGCTACACGCCGAGGTGATGCTGAAAATGTATTTTAGGCTACAGATTGCGAAGAGCGGAGCTTCTAAAATGAAGAACGGAAAGCTTCCTATTCAATAAATGTGAGTTTACTCGTAAGTTACTGCTGTGTTATAAGAGACGCAAAGGAGCTTAATAAATGGTGGTCAAACTGGCATCGTACCCAGGAAGCGAAAATGGTAACAGTTTCCCCCCAGATAAGATATGACCTGCGATATTAGTCATCTTATTCTACGAAGTCTTAGAGCTTTCTATGAACTAATTGCTGGCCCCCTTGCAGATACTGGTTGACAACAGTCATTACTGCCATTAAAGGGTTTTATGACCTTTTGTCTTCTAGATAAGTCATCAGTAGTTGATGGATGGGGTCCACCATTGGGAATACCCATTTATCAGTTGATCATCCAGCTCTGCTGTCACTGCAGCAGGTCAGACATTATCATCAGTGGTCAGCAAAGGAAGTGGAAGCACTGGTTTCACTCCCATTAAAATCAATGGGAGCTCCCCGCTGCTATTCCACTTTCTGCCCAGGACAAGATATCAGTAACAAGAGCAGGAAGTAGAATAGCAGCACGGCGCTCCCATTGATTTCGAATAGGAGTGAAGTCTGAACTCCTACTTCCTCTTCAGTGCTCTAAAGACGACATTTGGCTGTATTGGGCAGAGGGCCGGATGATCAGCTGATGGGCGAGAATCCTGCGACCTCCGGCCATCAACTACTCCAGAGGATAAGTCATCAGTTGAAAAAACGTCAGAAAGCTTCTTTAAGCCCTTATTCACACAGGTGAGTGCAATTCACAGCTGAAAAACGAACACCCCTGAATGCCATTCGAGTACATTCCATTTTTTTTTAACACACCTACTGACTTAGATGGGCGATTCTGGTCCAAAACTCACACCAGTATAGGACATGCTGTTTTTTTTTTTTTGTAATACAGACCATGGGTCCGTGAAAAACATGTGATTACATTTACTGTGTGTTTTAGATACTTTTAGACACTTTTATTGCTGCGTCAGACTAAACGGTGTTCTTTCGCAGAAACGGGGAGTGGTAAACATTTCACCAAAGACTCGCTCGGCAACAAAAATTGTGCCAAAAATACGACAAAATTTGAAGCAATTTTTTCAATATAAACTAATAGAGATGAGTGAACGTACTCATCCGAGCTTGATGCTCAGGCGAATATTAGGGTGTTCGGGATGCTCGTTATTCGTAACGAGCACCACGCGGTGTTCGGGTTACTTTAACTTTCTTCCCTGAGAAATTTGCGCGCTTTTCTGGCCAATAGAAAGACAGGGAAGGCATTACAACTTCCCCCTGCAACGTTTAAGCCCTATACCACCCCCCTGCTGTGAGTGGCTGGGGAGATTAGGTGTCACCCGAGTATTGAAATCTGCCCTTCCCGCGGCTCGCTATGGATGCATTCTGACATTAGTTCAGGGAAAGTGCTATCGTGTTGGAGCTGCTATAGGGAGAGTGTTAGGAGTGATTTTAGGTTTCAAGAACCCCAACGGTCCTTCTTAAGGCCATAAATCTTCTCTATATGCGCTCAATGGGGCCGGCGGCAGCAGCGCCGACCCCATTGAGAACATATAGAAGACAAATCCTTCTTCTCTGCCACAGCTGTAACAGCTGTGGCAGAGAAGAACGATGTTTGCCCATTGAATTCAATGGAACCAGCAATACAGCAGGTTCCACTGAAAGCAATGGGCTGCCGGCGATCGCAGGATGAATGGTCGGGAAGGGGTTAAATATATAACCCCTTCCCTGCAATGCATCCAGAAATGTGTAAAAATAAAAATATATACCGGCGTATAAGGTGACGGGGCGTATAAGACGACCCCCCAACTGTCACCTTATACGCCGGGAATACAGTGGAGCAAAGAATAAAAATCATTACTCACTTCTTCAGACGATCTGCGGCGCTCCTGCAGGCTGTCACTCCCTCCTGGTGTTTGCAGGCTCTTGCTCCCTCCTGGTTCCCGGCAGACTATTGCTTTCTCTACGAAAGGCTTTAAATCCCCGCCTCCAGAAACACACGTTCCTTCAGCCAATCACAGCCAATGACAATGATGTCATTGAATGGCTGTGATTGGCTGTGTTTCTGGAGGCGGGGATTTCAAGCCTTTCGTAGAGAAAGCAATACTCTGCCGTGGACCAGGAGGGAGCGACAGCCTGCAGGAGCGCCGCAGAACGCCAGAAGAAGTGAGTAATGATTTTTATTCTTTGCTCCACTGTATTGCCGGCGTATAAGGTGACAGTTGGGGGGTCGTCTTATACGCCCCGTCGCCTTATACGCCGGTATATATTTTTATTGTAACACATTTCTGGATGAATTGCTGGGAAGGGGTTATATATTTAACCCCTTCCCGACCATTCATCCTGCGATCGCCGGCAGCCCATTGCATTCAGTGGAACCTGCTGTATTGCCGCTCCATTGAATTCAATGGGCAAACATCGTTCTTCTCTGCTACAGCTGTTACAGCTGTGCCAGAGGAGGACGATCTTTATGCTGACAGTGGGGGGGGGGGGGGCACTCTTGCCGGTATTCTGGCTTAATAGTGGGACCTGGGAACTTGAGATGCCGCCCACCATGTAGCCCCTCGCCTGCCCTATCCGTTGCTGTGTCGTTCCCATCACTTTGCAGAATTGCCCAGATTTTCACACATGAAAACCTTAGCGAGCATCGGCGAAATACAAAAATGCTCGGGTCGCCCATTGACTTCAATGGGGTTCGTTACTCGAAACGAACCCTCGAGCATCGCGGTAATTTCGTTCCGAGTAACGAGCACCCGAGCATTTTGGTGCTCGCTCATCTCTATAAACTAAGTCAACTAAAAGGCGGTCTGAAGTTCGTCTGGACCGTATTCACAGCTGACAGATTTATCATTCAGCAGAGCTACTCTGATAAACTGGCGCGTTATAAGACTATCAAGTCTATGTTTGCATCTCAGTGTTACAGTATTAGTATAGAAGCTTCATTGACGTTAACAGATCTGAGTTGTTCTTGTTGTTGTTTTGCAAGGCGAGATGTTTTTTTTAACGGCACCACTTTGGGGTCCATATAAAGTCCTGCAGAATTGGGAAACAGTTTTTGTTATGGGTCACAAGTTTTGTACTCTAAAGACACTTCAAACAATTAACTACTCAGGGGTCGGGTTACAAGACCAATAACTTTTTTTCTCCTCGACAAAGCTGTATAAGTACTTGTATTTTGTAGGACACCGGGCATTTGTTATTGGTACCATTTTTGGGTACAGATAACTTTTTGATCGCTTTTTATCCAATTTTTTCAAAGGTAGGAATAACAAAAAACAGTAATTCTGGCTTTGCTGCTTTTTAATATTTTTTGTGGCATTCATCATGTGGTATAAATGGCATGTGCCGCTCAGTACCACTACGGCGATACAACATTTATGGAGGCCTTCTTTTTAAATTCTTTGCTACTTTTGCACAATAAAAGCACTTTTTGAAAGAAAAGAAAATAAATCTGCATGGCTGCATTGTAAGACCCATAACTTTTTTTTATTTTTCTGCCAACAGAGCTGTGTGAGGGATGTGTTGTAGTCATCAAGAGGTCATCAATAGTTGATCAGCTGTGTTCAGACACTCCGGGATACACAGGGGTCAGGCTGGGGTCTCATTGAAATCAACAGGTGCAGCGCCTGCTGTTACCAGCCCCGGCCACTACACTAGGGTTGATGTCGTAGCTTCTGCTACAACCTCTGTGTATCCTGGCCGGCACTGATTATAATGGGCACCCAATCGGCTGACCAGCCTGGGTCCTGAGCAGCGGACTTATGTTTTTTTCTTTGTTTTGTATTTTTATCCCTTATAAAAGGTCTTGTCAGGAAAAAATGTGTATTTTTTTAAATTAAAACTTTTTTAACAATCTTCAAGGGGATAAATCCTTCAAGGGGATATAAAAGTATTAGTGACCCAATGGTGGCACAAGCCCCAACCAATAGCAATTATGTTCCTATTAGTGGCCTAAGCCCATAATAATAATGCCACAATAGTGGCCCAAGCCCCAACCAGTAGTAAACAAAATCCCCCTTAATTTCCTCAACCAATAGTAATAAACTCCAGTGGGACAACAACCACCCCTGCAAGTGCTTTAATTCCTTCAACCTCTGCCTCTGGTTTGGATACCATGGCTGAATTAAGTGAACGCCCGACTCCTCCTCTTGTGGTCTCTTATGACACTGCTGTATTTAATGACGTTATGCACTCCTACCCCCCGGCATCTGTACTACATACACTAAGTGCAAGAACACAGATGCTGGGGTGGTAGAGTCAGGGTCTTCCCTGAATACTGAGGTGGCATCCGACCAGAGACGTTGAGGGAGGAGTCCGGACCTTCACTGAATAGAGCAGCGGCATCCCGACCAGAGGCGGAGCTTGGGGGAGTTAAAGCGCTGGCTGGTAAAGTTGCTCCCCAGCCAGAGATGCTTACAGCATGGATTATTTTTTAACAGCCATTAATATTGGCAATAAGAAATAAATTCCCAGCCTTAAGGGCAAATTACCGGCTGGGGGGGGGGGGGGGGTTGCCAGTTGGGTGACCACCCAAATTCTCTTTGAGGTATGAATGCCTGCCTAAAGAATAATTCATCCAGCATAGAGTCTGAATGGGCCCGTGTAAAGACCAGGCAGCTGAGTGCAGAAGTCATTGATTGGGTCTTGTCTACCAGGATAAATTGCTTCATCTAATGGGGGCCCTAAAGTTGCCGTTTGCTGCCATATTGTTATTTTTAGTCCTTTTTCTTATTGTCAATGTAAAGTAGTTGGATACAAGCCGGGCTTTAACCTTCAAAACACTTACATGAAAATCCAAATATAAACCCTGGGATACATTTCAGATGTCTGCGTCTCGTTAGAAACGTGTTTTTTTGTTTTCTATTGGAATTTTAAGTCTTGTTTACTTTTCTCCGTCCGTCTCTCAAGCCTCATTTTTTATCTCAGAAAAACAGATTTTTTTTTTTCAAATATGTCATCACCTCCAAAGATTGTTTTATCAGGAAACTGTATTCTCAGCTACAAAGTGAAGGCAACATTGGTGGCGCTGTGATTACATTTCAAAGTAAATGGAATCATTAGAAGGAAAGTTTGTTTTTTTTGTCCTCCAAACGAACATGTTGCTACAATGACTTCTATTCTATTAATTTTAGAGGAAAGGAAAACAGCTTTGTTAAAGTAAGAATGCATGAAAGATCTTCCAAGGTTGTGTAAGGATGAGGTTAGGAGCAGCAGACGCCTCCCGTGATCTCATTAAAACTTCTACGTGCCTTATTTTCTGCCACATAATTTGGTCACCTGACTGTTTAAAGACAAACTAAGGGCGCCCACCCACTGACGTTTGCGATTTTCGTGTGTGAAAAACGCAGCGTTTTCCGCGCGTTTTTCGCGGCATTTTCGTGGCTTTTTCGCGCCTTTTCCGTTTATTTCCATTGAATTCATGGGTGTATTAAGAGAAAAATAAGGACACATATGCAACTGACAGTTCCTATGTTAAAAATTGCAACGGACTGAAAAAAAAAAACGCAAGTGGACAGGAGCACATTCAATTCTAATTGCTCTTGAGAAAAAACGCAAAGGAAAAAAAATCGCCAGTGGGTGGGAGCCCTAATTGTGAAAGACCAACGTGTTATATATGGAAGGACTAGCTGATATATCCGGCCTCACCCAAGTTAATTTGATATTGTTTACATGTTGTTTGTACAGAAAATTTTTTGAAGTCAAGGTTACTTTAGGGTAACCAAGGAATAAAATATGTATCCACATAGAGGAGCGTTAGATTCTACTCAGGCTGCATGCACCGATGTCCCTCTGCAGAATATGCCACCCCCTCCCACTCTACTCATTTAGGACCTAAAGAATGCTCACGCCAAATTTCACGCTTGTAGGACACTGAGAAGTAACCTTACATAAGGGTGCCCTTTTTTGCAATTAGCATTGAATAATCGAGTTGTGACCCCTTTGATTTTCCTATTTAGGACTTAAAGAATGGTCATGACAAATTTCATGTTTGCATGACACTGGGAAGTTAGAGAATTAGATTTGGTACATTACATAGGGTCGCTAATACTTTTGCATTTAACATTGAATTAACGAGTTGTGGCCCCTTTACCTTTCCTATTTAGGACCTAAAGAATGCTCCTGCCAAATTTCATGTTTGCAGGAGAATTAATGGCGAGTCAGTCAGTGAGTCAGTCAGTGAGTGAGGGCCTTCACCTTTACATATATAGATATATACTAAGCAGCCACTTTACTAGAGACCCATCTAGTAGCACGTTGACCTCCTTTGGCCTTCAGAACTGCAGCAACTCATCGTGGTGTAGATTCCACTTGCTGATTAAATAGTTCTGCAGGACTATCGGCCCCTGCGGACAGGAAGCTTGTTGTTGTTGCTGCAGATTAGATGGAGGTGCTGACATGTTCCGACCGGCTGACAGGAAGGGGTCATCGGTTCATTCTGCTTGCACAAAATTCTGACCTCCCATCAGCACGGAGCAACAGAAATCTTGATCCATCTGACCAGGAGATGTTTTTCCGCTGCTCAGTGATACACGTTTTGCGCTCCCCTGCAGTCTCATCTTTTTATTTCTCTTAGACATAATGCTGTTGGAACCGGTCGTTTGCTGTTATGGTCCATCTGTGCGAAGGAGCGGCAAGTTGTGCATTTCGACACATCAGTTGGAGCCCCAGCGTTGTATTCGGCTGCTTCTCATAGTGCAGCACATGTTGGTCTGAGTGATTTCTGACATCCTCTTCTGACCTCTTTCGGTGACAAGTTATTTCCATCTGCAGAATCCCCTTTCCCTTGGTGCTCTTCCTCGATCACGCCATTCTTGGTATACTGTGGACACCATGACATGAGAAAACCCCTCGCGTTTGGCAGTGAAATTCTGGCCCCGGCTAGTCTAGCACCGATGACCGGGCCTCACTCGAAGTTGCTCCCATCTAATGTGGATTCACACTGAAACTGATCCACAGAAAACTCGTCATGTGATTTTATGCTGCGCTCAGGGGTCACGGGGAGAAATACCATACAGGGGCCATTTAGTGTATACACAGTACTGAGCTGAACTACAGATCAAGAATCATCAGTGGACATCAAGAGTTCCTTCAGCGATGGGTCGTAAGTGAGGCCGGCCTTATAAATTACCGGATAGTGTGCATACTAGCAGTGACTTTCAGGGATTAGCAGGCCTGCTATTAGGCTAATCAGACGACTATTACCCTTTGCGAGGGGAGTCATTTAGTGGAGGCTCATACTGGTAAACTGAGATGAGTACCGGGAACGACCGTGGTCGCACATATCCCGCGACGCTACAGACAGATAATCAAAAGCAGAAATCCAAACAAAAAATGTGCACTTTTTTTCCTATAAAGATGTCTAAAATACTTACTGCAGCTCGTTTCATCCTCTCCTAATAGACAATCGGTCACACCATCGCACTGCATAATCAACGGGATGCATTTATCGGAGCACTGGAACTCTGTGGCTCGGCACTGCGCTGCAGCGGCGGTGCTGGTAGGAGGCGCCGTAGAGCAGAGGGCTTCATCCGTCCCATCTGTGCATTCTTCTGTGCCGTTACATTGTGCAGATAGAGGGACGCACTGCTTTATGTATATACAGGTGAACACATCCTCAGGGCAGGAAGGGGGCGGCAGCGAGGGTCCTGGGGAGCAAAAATATACAAGTGGTTAAAAACAGGAGTGTAAAAAGGAAATGAGTCACTTAACTTAACCCTTTCCATTGTTCCATTGCATTAGCCATAACTCATTGATATATCTTAATGGCCGCCCTCTGGGGTCCTTCTAATGTGTTGAAGAACTATTATTACATTTTTGGGAGAGATGGAGACAATGTACCGAATTCCACCATTATTTTGGGGTTTTGCTTTTACAGCGTTCACCATTCAGTATAATAACCCGATAACCTTCTTATCTGATCGGCACGCTTACTGCGATCCCCAGTTTATAGGGATTGTTTTATTTTTTACTACTTTTTTCAAAATAAAAACACATTTTTAAAGAAAAACAAGTGACTCCGCATGGCTGCATTCTATGACCTGTGGCATTTGTATTTGTCCAGCAGCGGAGCTCTGTGGGGGTCCGTCGTTTGTGAAAAGAGCTGCAGTTTTTATCGTTACTGTTTGGAGTTACGCGTGACTTTTGGATTACTTTTATTATGTATTTTGGGAGGCGAACCAAAGAAAAAAAAGTAATTCTGGCATTAGTTTTTCGGAATAAATAGCTAAATATATTTCAATTGGCTGCGTCCTTATGAGCACAGTAATACCTGTTGGGTGATACTTTTTACATTTTGGGGGGTATTTTATCTATTTAAAACAGGATTTTGTAAGGAAAGCGTTTATTTATTTTTAATTGGATTTTTTTCTTTCAATTAAACTTTATTGAACTTTATTTACACTATTTCTTAGTTCCTGAACAGGGCTTAAAAATGTGATCATTTGATCGCTAGGATATTACACCGCATTACTCATGTAGTGTATTCTGCTAAGCCTCTGATAGTAACCTATCAGACTACAGGAGGCGGGGCCTAATAGGCTGAGTCACATGGCAGACATGGAGGCCTTTGTCAGACTTCTGGCTTCCACGGGAACCCACTGGTACCTCACAATTGTACTGCAGGATGCTGATGTGTGACAGAAGGAGCCCCCTCCCCTGTTGTCTGCTCACGTGCTGCAGTTGCTATTGATTGTGGCATGTAGGGGGTTAAAGTGCCAGGATCTGAGGTTTATTCGTTCATCAGTTACAGCAGGAGTCTGGCTGTCAGCAGTCAGCCAAGCTGCCACCTTAGAAAGATGTGCAGGTTAAAATCACCTATTAGTGAGGTAAGTAAATAGGTGCATTGGTGGACAATAAGGAGTTAAAGACGATCTGCACTTAAAGAAAACTTTTGATCATTGGGCCTGGGTGCTGAGACCCCCACTGATCGCCGAATGTAGAGTTAGAAGCACTTACCTGAGCGCTGTGCCCCCTCGGCTGGCATCGTTCCTCTTGCCAGCTGAAGGTGGGTGCACAGCAGTCTATGTATCCGGCGTCGGCTGCCAAGAAGAGCCAACAAGGAAGAAAGGGGCACATCGCTCGGCTGAACTTTTCTGCCCCTTTATTTCAGCTGTCAGTGGGGGTCTCAGCGCCCGTTGCCCCGTGTATGTCTTATTCTGAAATGTTGCAGTATTTCGGAAGAAACAGACTTTGACATTTGACTTGAAACGAGCTCCGAGTCACAGGTGGGCCATCCCCCCGAAGCCTACAGACTGACAGCTAGGTCCCTATACAAAAAGGGGAGAGAGCCGTCAGTGAACATGTCGCGGGTGGGCAGAGGCTGGCATGGCCCACCTCTGTGACTCGGAGCTCCGTTACAAGTCAAACTTCAAAGTCTGTTTGTTCTGACATGCCACAGCGCTTCACAATAACATATACCCAAGAACAATGGGCATCCCTTCCCGGGTCACTGCCACCCGTGGTTCAGGCAGCATGAAACTGGTGACGGGTTCCCGTTACATCACTGTTTTAGTTACCAGTAGTGATTTCTGTGTGTATGTAGCAGACCTTCAGTATAATGCTTGGGGAGAAGAATACCAGAAAAGGAAAAAAGGGGTGCAGGTTGGGGCACGGCTTATCATAACATATGGCTTACCTCCGTTATTCTATTGGCTGCACTTAGTAATTGTGCTCCCCCTAGTGGCCCCAACAGTAATAGTGGCCCCAACAGTAACAGAGCTGCAAAAGTGTCTCTAGTAGTAATAGAGCCCCCAATCGCAACAGTGTCTGCAGTAGCGGCCCCAATAGTAACAGTGCCCCGTTATTGTGCCTTCCCTATCCTCAACTTCCGACGGGCAGTTTCAAGGATTTCACTCATCCTCTCACTTCCTAGCTCCCGTCCGCCATCACTGGAGCCATGACCTTGACATCTCCCTCCCTGGCGTCTATGTCCTGCACTTCCTGTATGCACCGTGTATACCGTGGGGGGTGAGAGGTCAGGCATCAATGCTCTAATTACAGCAGCGGAGGCAGATGGTCAGTTAGAGAGAGGGGAATTAAAAAAGAAATACCAACCACGGCCTTTGTAGTTAATTAGGCAATCCTAAGCATGGAGACGGCCAGGGACACGGTCTGAGCCTGAGATTAGACTTCAGAGTAACTCAGACTCCCATTAGACAGTACAGCTAATGGGTTGCAGATTATTGGACCTTTTGACAGTTAAAAACGGTGTTCCAGTGCGGATCTCCACTTTTTGTTCGGTCGGTCCTTAAAGGGGTTGTCCCGCGCCGAAACGGGTTTTTTTTTTTTTTTCAACCCCCCCCCCCCCCCGTTCGGCGCGAGACAACCCCGATGCAGGGACGTACAGAAAGCTTACCGGAGCACTTACCTTAATCCCCGCGCTCCTGTGACTTCTATACTTACCTGTGAAGATGGCCGCCGGGATCCTCTGCCTCCGTGGACCGCAGCTCTTCTGTGCGGTCCATTGCCGATTCCAGCCTCCTGATTGGCTGGAATCGGCACGTGACGGGGCGGAGCTACACGGAGCTACACGGAGCCCCATAGAGAACAGGAGAAGACCGGACTGCGCAAGCGCGGCTAATTTGGCCATCGGAGGGCGAAAATTAGTCGGCACCATGGAGACGAGGACGCCAGCAACGGAGCAGGTAAGTGAATAACTTCTGTATGGCTCATAATTAATGCACAATGTATATTACAAAGTGCATTAATATGGCCATACAGAAGTGTATAGACCCACTTGCTGCCGCGGGACAACCCCTTTAAGTGAATGGAGCAAAAGCGGCTGAAGCTCACAGCCGCACCCTTCACCCCAATGACAGCACTGGACATTACCAAATCCAGGCGCTTGGCAATTTCCAGTTGCTCCATTGTCTTGTTACCGACTGAACCACAGTTCTGGGGATTGGTAGGGATTCCAGTGGTCAAACCCCCACCGATCATAAAGGCGCCCCCTATTCTTTTAATAGGGATAACTTTATAACTTGGCACAACTCCTTGAAGATAAAATAATGTGTCACAAAACGTTATCACAAGTTGGACTTTGCTACATCTGTACAGGCGGTGCACACGTTGTGTCCCTGTAACCGGACATACTATCTATAGTATTAATCTCCTATAGAGCTGTGGGATCTTATGGGTCACATATTAGATCCCGCTGCCCTATATGCGGGGATCAGTACTGCACATAATGGGGCTTCCTTATGAACCCTTTTCTGCCAGATTTTGCATCAGAATCGTGGCATATTATTTATACAACATATTTATTGATTTGTGCCAAAAAGAATGGGAAATTACGATTCTTTTTTGTTACGAATGTGGGTGTGGCCTCTGGGTGTTGGACCCATTTATGAAGCTGAATGTCATGAAAAGTATGAGCAGATTAGACTAAGTAAACCTTGGTCTAAATAGCCTACATATTGGTTTGGCACATTTTATGTTGCTCGCTATGTATTTGCTAAATTTGATGCAACTTTATTGCGCAATCTTCGAGCCTCTGAAGTACATTTTTAGCGCAGTCAGAAAAGTGATTTTATTTTGACGCACCTGTGTGATTTTTGGCACAACTGAGCATTCTTTTTGACGTATTTCTCGTCATTTTGGCGCTCACCCTGCTCTTGTTTTCATAAACTCTTCAAACATTTCTTTTTATTCCAGTGGGATCGCATCCTTTAGACGGCGGTGAATCCCGGCGCTCAATCCACTCGCTGTAAAAGTCCCCTCTGCTCGCACTCTGAGCGAAGGCAAACACATTCCCGTTTGGAGTATCTTCGTGAATTCGAGCTCATCTAGTATAAATTGTCCTGCATCTCAGCTTCTTGTGCCTCCATTGACTGTTTCCTGCGCTGCCTGCATCTAATTCGTAAAATTAAGGTCAAAATTTGACACATTTTAAACATTTTTGGCCCGTTTCCTAGTTTTTCCAGCGCTTATAAATATTCTCCACATTTACAAGCGCCAATCACCTCTTTCATAAACATGGCGGAAGATTACATGTGCCAGGAACTAGTATAAAACCGGCGCCAACTAAATAAGCCCCCTCAAAACATAGCTGGGGCCCTGCAACAGATATGTGGCCCAGGAGCTTCATCTCTCTGGGGGGTCCCATTACCCGTCTCTACTGAGAGCGCGGCCACCAAGCCCCAGTCTACCAACAGGTAACATTGTACAACGTCAGGGAACGCACACCACGACTGTAAGTAGGCGACTCACAGCAAGAAAAACAATCCTAAGGCAGAGAATGTGTTTGCTTTTGATGTCTGACTCCTTCTGAGCGTCGTCTGCATGCAGACGTCCCCGCAAACACCCTACAGTGAAAACTGGGACAGGAATAAAGACGGTACGTGTGCGAAGCTCACAGCGAGCCGGGAACACGGCGACTCTACTTCTACTTTGTTCGCATACCACTATGATCACTCCTAATGCTGCGTCTTACAAGAACTCTCTCATACTCTAAAGGAGGATAGTTCTTATTCATACTTTAACTTTTTTTTTGCCCCACTAGGGGCCTGAATATCGTTTATCAATCTTTTAATATACTACAGTACTTCAGTATAGCAGTGTATTATAAGGCTGAGTCTCATGGGCCACTGTAGCTGGCATATCCCAAAGCCATATTCAAGCTTCTGAATTCATGAATGGGTGTGAGTGAGGGCT
Organism: Eleutherodactylus coqui; assembly: GCF_035609145.1. Taxonomy (NCBI): domain Eukaryota; kingdom Metazoa; phylum Chordata; class Amphibia; order Anura; family Eleutherodactylidae; genus Eleutherodactylus; species Eleutherodactylus coqui. The sequence goes on along the minus strand of NC_089848.1, from coordinate 126,404,973 downwards.
GGCCTTTGATTGGTCAGGCTGTGACCAATCAGAGGCATCTTATTCAGCAGGCGGGGATTTTAAATCCCCGGCTGCTGAATACTACTCACAGCTGTTCAGAGCAGTTCAGGAGAACTGCAGCCTGCCGCGCTGAACTCCGTCTGCCGGCACCAGGTGAGTATATATATATTTTTTATTTTTACACATTTCTGGATGAATTGCAGGGAAGGGCTTATATATTTAACCCCTTTCCGACAATTCATCCCGCGATCGCCGGCAGCCCATTGCTTTCAATGGAGTCGGCTGTATTGACGGCTCCATTAAATTCAATGGGCTAACATCGTTCTTCTCTGCCACAGCTGTTACAGCTGTGGCAGAGGAGAACGATCGTTATGCTGACAGTGGGGGGGGGGGGGGGTCTCACTCTTGCCGCTATTGTGGCTTAATAGTGGGACCTGGGAACTTGAGATACAGCCCAAAATGTAGCTCCTTGCCTGCCCTATTCGTTTCTGTGTCGTTTTCATCACTTTCTTGTGTTTTGCAGATTTTCACAAATGAAAACCTTAGCGAGCATCGGCGATATACAAAAATGCTCGAGTCACCCATTGACTTCAATGGGGTTCGTTACTCGAACGAACTCTCGAGCATCACTGAAAGTTCGACTCGAGTAACGAGCACCCGAGCATTTTGGTGCTCGCTCATCTCTAATAGCAACCCATCGGGACCCTACGATGACATCACAGGGATCTGTTGGGTGACAGTCGAGCACACCTGCTCCCCCCCGGCACAGGAGACCCATACCTGATACAGCACCATAAAAAGGTCATGCATCAGGATAAAGCCCCTTAATGGGCGCCGCCAGAAGGCATATGGGCCGTCGTTAAGGGCTCAAGTTTCAGCAACATCAATACTGATGTAAAGAGGCCCTTCGTTGTGTAACCATCAGTCTGGACAGTAATTGTCACATTCAGTTTGTGAACATTAGGGTGGAATACGACATTTTCCCATTCCTTATTTTGGTTTGTAGTTCTCAAACGGGAACCTTCATTGTTTGCTTCCAGATGATGCTTTGGGTGTAGACTACTGTTTCTATTTGTGGACAACACTCATTTGGCTTAGGGAGTTTTTAGGCTATGCAATGCTTCCTGGGAAAAAATGTATGCAAATTAGCTCTCCTTCCAGGGAAAAGGAAAACTTTCTCTCTCTGCACATTTTTTCAGCAGTCCAGTTGTGGCGTATACATTGCGTGCATCCAGTAGACTAATGCTCGAGAATCTAATTGGTTTTATAATTGCCTGTTCCCTCCTTTGACACTCGGAGTCTCCCGCTACCCTCTTTCCGGGTTGTTCGCGGATGAAGCGCATTATTCATATATTTGTCCTTGGAATACTGACAAATTAAGTAATGACAAAAAAAAGTGGACGGGGAAGTTGTAAATCTGCAGGAGTCGCGCTCTGCTGCATCACTAAGCCGACTGTCAACATGAGATTATGATGCAGCTCTTCGAAAATTCACCAAAGTCAAATAAATTCCATTAAAGGCGGATCGCGGGCGCGGGCTGGCATCACAACCCACCGAGTTCAGCAACAATCTGAACATGTTCAACAAACAATTTGCAGAATATTCTCATTAATCTGCGTGGCGCTCCCTTCACCTCCTTGTAGTATTTTGTGTTTGGGCGCACATGCCTGGCATCTCAATGCCTATTCTTATTATTGGGACTCTTATTACGGAGACGCGACCGGCGATGGATTTGGAGTTTCGTAAACCTTCTGTTCGCAGAGATTGGCATCATGAATCGGTCGATCGTTGACTTTATTTAATTTTTCCATGATAAATTGGTAGAAAATTAGATATAAGCCGTTTATTTGACGCGACGCGGAGAAACGGATAACGACACGATTATGTATTTCTTAACCCCTCGCTGACCAGCCTGTTTTATATCTTAACGATCAAGTGATTTTCATCGTCATACTGCAAGAGGCATGACTCGTTGACGGTCGTATGAAGGCTTGTCTATTGTGGGACGAGTTGTAGTTTTAATGGCCGCACTCTGCGGTCCACATGATGTGTGGAACTTTTATTACAAACTTTGTGGTGAACATGACCCCCCTCCCCCCAGAAATGCCACCTTCGTTTTTGGGTTTTGTTTTTACTGCATTCACCATTCAGTAAAAATAATCCGATAGTTTTCAGATTATAAAGTTTTTGTTATGCATTTTTACTACTTTTGTCCAATTAAAGAAAAATCATTAAATCTGCATCGTCGCATTTTTTCCCTGCTGCATTTGATCGATGTGAGGTCTTGTTTTTTGCACTAAGAGTTGTAGTTTTTACTGGCACTGCTTTGGGGTACAGGCGCGTTTTTGAATTGCTTTTTATAGCTTTTTTTGGGCCACAAACAAAAGAAAAATAGTAATTCTGACATTACTTTTTTAAATGATTTTTACGGCGTTCACCATATGTGATAAATAACCAGATATTGTTTATTTTTGTGTCGTTATGAACATGGCCATACCCTTTATGTGCTGCTTTAAAAAAATGGGTATTTTATCCCTGTAAACATTTTTTCTTACTGATAAATGTTTTATTTTTAAAGTGTACTTATTTATCTTTGAATTAACCTTTTGACACTATTTTTTAGGCACTTGAAGAAGTGATCGTTTGAGCTCTAGGATAGTACACTGCATTACTTGTGTATTGCATTCTACCAATCCCATGGCTGTAGCCTACTAAACTTTGTTAAAGGCGGGGTCTACTATGCTGAGATATATGGCAGACATGGAGGCCATTGTCAGGCTTCCGGTTGCCAGGGGAACCCATCGGTACCTTGCAATCACACTGCAGGGTGCTGATGAGTGACACAGCCCCTTCCCCCAGGGGCGTAACTATAGAGGGTGCAGGGGATGCGGTTGCACCCAGGCCCAGGAGACTTAGGGGGCCCATAAGACCTCTCTTCTCCATATAGGGAACCCAGTACTATGAATAAAGCATTATAGTTGGGGGCCCTGTTACAGGTTTTGCATTGGGGCCCAGAAGCTTCAAGGTATGCCTCTGTGCAGCATGGTTTAGGTATGGGTACGGGTACAGATACAGATAGGGGGGGGGGGGGCCCAGCTCACCTTTTACATCAGGGCCCCTGAGCCTTTAGTTACGCCCCTGCCTTTCCCTATTGTCTACTTACATGCTGCAGTTGCTATTGATTATGGCATGCAAGTGGCAAACTGCCAGGATATGAGGTTTCTCCGTTCTTGGCAGTTAAAGCAGGAGACTAGCTGTCAGTAGTCAGCCAAGCCAAAAGATGGACCTTTCTTTTTCTGTCCCCATTTTTTGATTTCTACTCACCACTTTCAAACAATCGTACCTGTTTTTTATTTTTCCATTGGTACTATTTAAACAGGTATTTCAGGACTTTAAAAAAATTATTTTATTGATGACCAACGGGATTCCCGCCGACCAGCTGCTTCCTGGGGCTGCTGTCACTGCACGGCTGGAGTTGGTACTACAGCGCAGCTCCCAATGAATTCAATGGGAGCAATGCCTGCAATACCAACCCGGGCCACTGCACTATAGTCAGCGCTTTCTGCTTCCTGCGCTGACTACAATGACAACGACCCCAGGAATCAGCCAATTGGCAGGAATGCGAGCAGTGGGTCCCTACGATCATCTATTGATGAACTCTGAGTCACCAATAGAAAAGACAAACAAGTCCTGGAATGTCCCTTTAATGTATTGAAAATTTTTACAAATATTTTTAAGTGGAGAGAAATGGGGAAAAAACACAATTGGACATCTTTAGGGGAGTCTTGTTTTTATGCCATACATATTGCAAAAAAAATGCTATGCTAGCTTTACTCCGTGGGTCGGTACGATTGCGACAATACAACAATTATTTCTCTTTTGCTGCACTACTTTTTACAAATAATAGTTTTTTCTGTCCCCTTCTGATCGCCACAACTTATTTTGTGATATCGCCCAGTGCTGTCAATGGGGCCAGCGGCAGCAGCACTAGCCCCGTTCATTTTGAAATTCCCGTCTGCTGAAAGGGCTTAGCAGCAGTGTCGGGGAGCCAGCCGGAGGACGCGCCTGAGTGGTGGAGAGGGGAGTATATCATTTTTTTTTTCACCAGCTAGGGATGATTTTCAGGGAAGGGCTTATATTTCAAGCTCTTCCCCGAAAATCATTGCTGCAGGGGTTGCCTGCAACCCACTGCTTTCAATGGGGCCGCAATAGGATAGCATCCTGGACTTCATTCCCGCGGACAGCTGTGGCAGAAGTCTGCGGTATTCTCCCTATGTTTTCAACGGTGCTGGCGCTGCTGCCGCCCCATTGAAAGCATTTAGCGATATCGCAGTTTTCTTTGTACTGCGAGGTGTGTGTTTTCACTCGCTCTCACAGCGCAAGAAAAAAAAAATCGCTAGTGGGCAGGCACCCTTATCCTTTATTTTTCAAAATAAACTTTTTCTCACTTTTTAGTTTTTCTTTTACAAGTTTTTTTAATTCATTTTTCTTTTTGTTTTAGTCCACAAAAGGGGTTGAACTTGTGATCGCTTGATTGCCAATACAAAATATTGCAATAGTTCAATGCTTAGTTCAGGTCTGTCTTCAGATGGCCCCTGGCTGCCATGACACCCGAACGACACCTTAAGATCTCATTGCCAGACGCGGGAGGGCGCTTCAGACCGCCAAACACGAATCAGGGTGTTTAAAGTGATAATAGCCGCGATGAAAGTGAATTCTGTTTCGGCTGGGGGTCAGCTGTCAAAGACAGCCAACACCACCAGTTTAACCCTGTGCACCTATGACGTATATAAGACCCCCATATATGTCTTTGGGCGCTGAGGGGTGTATGGGGGCCCACAGATTCTTCCCGGATGGCAGATGGAGGAAGATTGGGCAACTGAATTTGAAGATGCCCTATCCAGTGTAGGCAATGCATGCAGCTGTCATTACCCTGAGGCCGCTTTCACACGGGCCACAAAATTGTGTGATTTTCTTGCGCTGCCACAGCGCTATAAATCACATGTCTGTGGAGCCACTGCTTTCCAATGGGTTCCTTCACATTAGCGATGTTTTGTAGGCGGCGACACTGCGAGAAAAAAAATCGCAGCTATGTTTTGTAGCCCATGTTTCCCTATGGAGCCTTCCTTTGTGTTGCACCACATTGCATTAAATCATGGTCTTCGTGCGTTGCGATGCAACTTTAACAGTCCTACTGTTTGTCCCTAAAGTAAGCCCTAGCTGCATTAAACAAAACCCCAAAACAATACATTACCTAACAGGCGGGGTCCGCTCCACCGCACGTCTCCTCCCGAAGCTCCAGCACACTTGTCTGCAGTCTTCAGCCGCTGCATCCTTGTCAGGGGGTTCATAAATCCCATAGGAAACACAAGCTGTGCCTCCTTTCTTAAAGGGGCCACTCACTAATCAAGTCCTTAAAGGGGTTTTCCAGGCATAAATACTATTGATGACCTATCATCAATAGTTGATCATCTGGGGTCTGTCACTCGGGACCCCTACTGATCAGCTGTGTAGGCGCATGCTGAAAGCGCCGCAATAACTGCCATGTAGTGGCCGGCGCTTGTAACTGCAGGCACAGCCCATGTTGATTTCAATGAGAGCCGTGCTTGCAGTTACAAACGCTGGCAACTCCACGTAGATCGTCGCAGAGGCTTCTGCGCCAACCTCTGTTATTGTGGCGCTGACAGCAAGTGCCCGCACAGCTGATCAGTCGGGGTCCCGAGTGATGGACCCTTGCCAATTAAGGGCGCCCACCCACTGGCGATTTTTTTTTCTTTGCATTTTGCGTTTTTCCTGCAGAGCAATTAGAATTGAATGTACTCCTGTCCACTGGCGTTTTGCGTTGCGTTTTTTTAACATAGGAACTGTCAGTTGCATATGTGTCCTTATTTTTCTCCTAATGCACCCATGAAAGTCAATGGAAATTAATGGAAAAGCCGCGAAAACGCCGCGGAAAACGCCGCGTTTTTCACGCACGGAAATCGCAAACGCCAGTGGGTGGGCGCCCTTACTGTTGATGACTTATCCTAAAGATAGGTCATCAACAGTATTTATGCATGGAAAACCCCTTTAACCATTTCAACTTCCCACAGCAACAAAGCCCCCGTTAGTGCTCCAGATCCGACTCCTGACAATTCTGACTTCCATGCTCTCTGAACTTGGCTCAGATGATTGAACTTTGAGGTGGTCCCAACTTTCTGTCTGGGTTTTGGGACCACCCCTGCGCTGCCAGCATTGGCCCAGCTTGGCCCAGTGCGGAATCAGCAGCCACATTATCTACATGTCACAGCTTGGGACCTCGCAGCAAAGACCATAACCCGCTCGGAGGGGTCAAGGGTGAAAACCAGGGTTCCTTAGGTTCTTCTTTCCCAGCTAAATCAGTGTGTGGCAAGGCAGATCCACATCCGCCCACCTGACACCAAGCTATACCCACTACTCCAATCATCCACTGGTCCTGCGCCATCACACCCATCCTCATCGCCAGTTGATATTGACTGCAGTGGTGTATTCCATATACACATCAGATCACTGCACCCAATCACTGGCTCTGCAGTATACGGCTGGAGACTGCTGAGGCCAATGATTGGCTGCAACAGTCACATGTGTGTATGGAACACCACCACTGCAGTCAATATAAACAATACGGACCGTGAGGATAGGAGTGGAGGCGCAGGACCAGTGGGGGAGCAGAGCCGTGAATAAAACTTACACTATCCGACCAAAGGGGATTAGACACCTGAGCAAGAATCACAAGGAGTACTTATTTCCATATGTTAATACTTAGTGGGGCTCCTTTGGCCCTAATGACATCGGATACTCTCCATGACATACTTTCTACTAATATCTGATACACTTCAGCTGGTATTTCCCTCCACTCATCCTGCAAATGTTTTGGGAGTTCTCTCAAAGAAGATACACTGGCCTGCCTACAATAGTACAAGGAGCTTCGTCATTGGACAGTTAAGCAATGGAAGAAGGTTCTATGGAGTGACAAATCACACTACTTTATCTTCAATTCAGATGGAGGTACCCTTGGCCTGAGTGTGTTGTGCCAACAGTTAAGTACTGTGGAGGTTCTGTTATGGTCTGGGGATGCTTCAAGTTTTGTAATATGGCAATACTCTGGGAGTGGTCGGCCATACCTCCAACAAGACAACGCACCTCGTCACATATCCACGCTGTTTTGCATTAATTTAAGGATATGGATGCTCCACGATTGGACTGGCTGAAGAGAGTCCCAACCTGAACCCTACTGAACATCCTTCAGACAAACTGGACCGTCTGGTCTGGAAATACAAACAGTATCCATTTTTATTTAGACATTTGCAGGATGAATGGAGGGAGATTCCTATAATATCTGATACATTTCAGCTGGTAAGTATGCTATGGAGAGTATCTGATGTCATTAGGTCCATTAAGTATCGACATATGGAAATAAATACTTTTTTTTCCATTCTTGATCAGTTGTCCAATAGCTTTTGGTAGGATCGTGTAGTTTGCTGTCCTTAACTCTTTCCTGCCCGCTTCCCATTTTATATAACTTGGAAAGCCCCTTTTAATGATTGCTCTGCCACATACAGCTCCGTTGTTGTTGGAAGCTCATCCCTGCCCCCACAACTGCAGCTTCCCAATGGGCAAAAAAGACCACATAGCAGACCGATATACTGAATGGCGTTTGACACAATTTCGACAAAACCACAATCGCCGCACTAGGCAATGCAATCATAATACATGTATGAATTATTAAGATGCCTGTGAGGATGCATTGTGGGAAATAATCTCTAAGTAAGTTGCGGTGAGGACGGTTTTATCTTCGTTGAGGTCGGATTGCTCAGAAGTCCCGGGAGAAATAAGTTATTTCCAGTGGAGTCGGCCAACTATGGGAAGAGTCTGTGGCGTCGCTGTGCGGCTGCTGCTGACTTCTGTCCATTTACTTGATGCTAATGATGTTTTATGCAACTTTTCGGATACTGTAAATAACCCTACAAGGAATCCGAACGGCCGCGTACGAAGGCGCACGATGGAAATATGCCGGAATCAAACAAGACCTCCAGGAGAAAAGTTATTACCATCAATGGTAATAAGAGTAACATGCAAGGAAGAATTAATATTGGGATGCTGAACATGTCCCTCCCATCAGGCCTCGGGACAAAGCACGCATTTCACATTATTTTTTTACCCTGGGAGGTACTTTCTCCTGGGCTCGCTGTCGCCCCCTGCTGAGTGATGCACTTTGTATGACCCGCTAAGAGGAGTTGGGGAATGGAGATGACAACTGCTCGGAGCACATTGCTGGCTCACAAAGCAGGCAGATACAGATGGTGTCTGAGCTAACTTGTCAGTGTAGCATCGCTGGGTTTGTCATTTGGCACAACTCATAATTACCAGTGTTTTTCCATCGGACCGCACAGCTGTGTTATTCTACCATAGGAAGTGGTTAATTGATACATTCAGCTCCACTGTTGCGGCCCTTGCTAAGCTCATCCAACCATTGGCCTGACAACAATGAATAAGTTTGCCAATGTACTAATACTGCCCCCTAGGAGCAAAAACATGGCTGTGCATGGTAGGATTGTTATGTAAGAATACTTTTCTGTGATGATTTATATAATCCATCTGTGACGCAGTATCGGGGCTGGCGCGTCAAGGTGGGCTCCATATTGATGGCTGGACATGAGCCAATAGCGTCACTGCGGCAGATTTACTGTTGAAGGTTTGCTGGTTTTCTTGGACCAGAAAATTGCCTTATATTTGTCATGTGTTTTTAGACACTTTCGGACACTTTTTGTGACTTGTCCAAGAAAGGGGTGTGGCTTTGTGGGAAAGGAGGCTTGGTCTAAATGTGACACAATGCGCAAAAAATTTGGCAAATTTTGCGTAACCTTTGTTATAAACTAGGACAACTAATATGTGGTATAAGTCAGACTGGAGAGTCCTAAGATAGACCAAATTTATCATTTAGCTGCCTCCCCGGGATAAATCTGCGGCATTTAGAGACAGTCTGGTCTAAGTTTGCGCTATTTATTAGACAGGGTTAGTAAATTTGTCACAAAGCGAATGTGAACACTGAACAAGAAGTGAACGAGTCAGCGATAAATCTGCCTGTCTACGCCGGCGGCATGAGAGAGAAGAACAAGCTGGCAGTGACGTCACCAGCCGTTCGCTTGTGCAAACAAGATTGCGCCATCTTAAAGAAGCCTTACGTGTGAAAGGTTCCTGAGCGCCTTGACACGTCCCGCGCCATAGACACACATGAACCACTCCTGGGACGATACGCCATGATGGTGTAGAAAAATAAGCTCATGTGACTGCCATACGGATGTAGCAAAGTTTAACCCAACGATGACAACTCGCTGCAACAAGTTATCTTAACAAAACAGAAGACATTGAAAAGCTATTGAAAAAGGAAATAAACGTTCTATGCCAAAGTTTATTTAACACATTAAGTGTCAAGTTAGACTTTGCTACATCTGTACAATTTGTGCATCCCCAGGGGCGTAACCATAATGGGTGCAGTGTACGAGGTTACACCTGGGCCCTAGTGCCTTAGGGGCCCATATGAGGAGATCAGCACCATAAATTAAACATTATGATACACGCTTTGGACTGGGGCCCAACAGCTACCAGTTATACCTCTGCATATGCAACTGTAAGAGGTAGCAAAATAGTACCTGTTAGCAGAGGAGTAGCTAAAGGCTCATGGGCCCGGGTGTAAAAGTTTATCTTGGGGCCCCCTAACTTTTCCTAAACTCTTAATGCAGGGGTGTAAATGGACGCTCCTGGGCCCCAATGCAAAACCTGTAACAGGGCCCCCAACTATAATGCTTTATTCATAGTACTGGGCTCCCTATATGGAGAAGAGAGACCTTATGGGCCCCCTAAGGCTCCTGGGCTCGGGTGTAACCGCATCCCCTGCATCCCCTATAGTTACACTAGTACCTGTTAGTATTTGCTACATGGTGGTGAATTAACTACTTTATAGTTGGCAGTTTTTTGCCCTATTGTCTTGTGTGGCAGGATCACAGTTGACCAAGTAAGGAGGATGGAGAATAGGCTTTCATGAGAAGGAATAGGCGTTGGCCAGTATCATTGGTGCTAAGCCCAGTTTGGGCACGAGGGCTTCCCTGGAACATGCTAATCCAAAGCCCTGTGGATGGGAGTGACTTTCCTGGTACAGAACGAGAAACTGTTCAACACCGACTCCAGTTGAGCTTCACCCACGCCGTGCTCCTAGCGCCCCCTGACAACTCGTTTGTGTTAAAGTTGTTCCCAGCACTGTCCTGTGTGCAGAAGTGGATGAAGCCAATCTGCACCGGGAGTTTAATGTTTTGCAACATTTTTTTATTAAAGGGGTTGTCCCGCGCCGAAACGGGTTTTTTTTTTTTTCAAACCCCCCCCCCCCCCCCCCGTTCGGCGCGAGACAACCCCGATGCAGGGACCTAAAGAAAGCTTACCGGAGCGCTTACCTTAATCCCCGCGCTCCGGTGACTTCTATACTTACCGGTGAAGATGGCCGCCGGAATCCTCTTCTTCCGTGGACCGCAGCTCTTCTGTGCGGTCCATTGCCGATTCCAGCCTCCTGATTGGCTGGAATCGGCACGTGACGGGGCGGAGCTACATGGAGCCCCATTCAGAAAAGCAGAAGACCAGGACTGCGCAAGCGCGGCTAATTTGGCCATCGGAGGGCGAAAATTAGTCGGCTCCATGGAGACGAGGACGCCAGCAACGGAGCAGGTAAGTAAAAAACTTTTTATAACTTCTGTATGGCTCATAATTAATGCACAATGTACATTACAAAGTGCATTAATATGGCCATACAGAAGTGTATAGACCCACTTACTGCCGCGGGACAACCCCTTTAAGTGTTTGTACCATCAGGCACTGGGGCCGGGGGAGTCGGAAGGTGCAGCGGGCGGAAGGGCGATACTGGAGTTGTCAAGCGACACCCTACTGATACTGAAGCCATTTCTGGGGTGGTGCAGTAGAGAAAGGGGTTTCCACCCGTAAGCATGGTTGGTTATAGACAAGGACAGAGGCCGGTAGAAGACAAAGATTACACCCATTAGGTGGGACAAACGGCCTTTGGCACCCGACCACCAATAGCACCATTTGATTGCTCAGTCTAGTGCTGGAAATCACCGGACTGCATAGGAATGAACATTTTTTGATTTTCCACACTGAAGAGGAATCCTCCTATAAACCCACGGCAGCAGTAGTGTCAGCGAGGGCTTGGAAAGCGTTGTGGGCACAACCTGGCCCTCCGGTTTGTGGAATTAATACCAGAAACTGCTAAAGAGACTGGCAAGTCTCTGGGTCTGGTAAGTGAGACTGGTAAACCCGGCAATCCACTGGTCCCAGAAGTCCGAGTATAGGGCCTGTTGCGTGGTCAGCCCTCCGATCCCATATTACATGTGTAAGCATGTGGTGTCGACCGCTTACATCTCTGCTGCACCAACTGATTTTGACTAAAGGCCCCTCTGCACTGGACCACTGTCGGACACAGGAGCGCTAGCCAGACGATCCAGCAACTATCGCTCCTGTTTGAGTGAATGGAAGCGGGGCGGGGCGGGGGGCGGGGGCGGAGATCGTTCCAGTCCGCCCGCCTCCATTCACACTAAACAGGCAGTCGCTCAAACATTGAGCGAGTCCTGTTTACACTGAGCACGACACTCAGCAAGCTGCTATGGAACGACTAGCGAGAATCAAACGACTTTATTTAAGCTGTTATTCAGGCGACTATCGGCCCGTGTAAAGGGACCACAACCTGCACAATCAGGACTTCTGGAGACAAACCTCCTTAGGCCACAGTCCCCAGATAAGTGCAGGACTCTACTTCATGTCATCAAGCTGATTTGACAACTGGCTGGCTAGGACAGAACCGGCCATGCCCAATCTCCAGAGAAAGCTTTGCTTCTTCCACACAAGCAAGAAGTTCTATTTCAGCCTCGATTGCTGCCCTCGTTTCCTCCGTTCTGTCTTCTTCCCACTGATGAGAACTGGAGTTTGAAGACAGATCTTACACAAGTGCGGCTGCTGTTTGCCGAGTCAGCGCACTCAGGCTGGATTCTCATTTACAAAGAGCAATCCCAGATAAACTTCAAAGGCCTGTGATTGTGCGCTGCCGGCTGAAGCGGTGGAGATAGTCGGCGTGTCTCTCCAGGACTCTCTGACACAATGTTGGGTTCATCGAGGAAGCATTTCATGCATGTAAACCTCCAGATATAACTACTAAAACACATGGCAAAACGCTACAAAGAGTCTGCGCCACTCCTCTGGCAGCCACAGAATCCGTCCAGCTCTCGGCTGCCAATCCTTTTCATGTGACATCTTTAGAGTCCGGCCATCATACACCGACTCCGTACCAGATGGCAAAGCGCGAGCAACCGGAGGCAAAAACGTATCAATACAATATGTCTGCAGTGCGAAACACATTGTTTTATGTGTGATATTTTAATTTAACCCTTTTAAGGATGTGGCCTAGTTTGGTTCCTAAAGGGGTTGTCTGAGTTAAGGAAACCCCTATCACTGAGTCCCCCATACATTAAAATAACACCTCTCCTGGCTCCCCGCTCATCCCCTGCCGCTGGCTACAGTCTCTACTGTCTTTGTTTTCAGGCTGCTGTGACATCCTGTAAACCTAGTGTAGCAGCCAATGACAGCGCCCAGCCTTGATTGTTGAGTGCTGTCATTGGCTGCTGCAGCTTGTTTGTAGACGGTTTCAGGCTGTCCACAGCCTATAAAGTGGCATCAGGGAAGACCGGTGCCGGCAGCGGGGGACAAGCGGGAAGGGGTGAGTAACCACTGATTTGTGGGGACCCAGTGACAGGGTTTCCTTAACATAGACAACCCCTTTAAGGATGCAATGATTTTGGGGGGATTTTCACCTCCACTTTTTGAAAGCCATAACTTTTTAATTTTTCCTCCAACATGGTCGTATGAGGGCTTGTTTGTCATGTGGTAGCTGGACACAGGGCTTGCGTTGATGAGTGGGGAGGGCAAGATGATGGCTTGTCATGGTGGCACTTACCACACTCCCTCCCAGAGTGACGCACATAGCCTCGGCAGGGCAGCGCTGGGCCTCTTCCGGACACCCCCGGCATGGGGATTCCTAATAAGCTGGGGAACAGGGGTCAGGGTTGTTACGGGTGACACCGCTGTTCCGATACTCCCCAACATGAACATTGGCAGGGAAATAAACAAGCCACCGACAGGAGATGTAGTACCTCAGGTCCCCGGGAACGGTCAGGGCCTGAAATAACGTTTACTTGCAGAATAAATTTAGTGATACAAGGCACAAATGACAGGTTTGAAAAGTGCAGGAATTAGAGAAACTAGAATACCTCCACACAGCGGTACCCAGACTTCAGGACGCGTGGGCATGAAACAACTAATTGAATACCTCTGCACTAGGCCTTAAAAAAGACTGCACTCATTCAATACTCTCTCTCTCTTTGGAGGCTCACTCCATCGTCCTTCCTTAAACACGCACTCCAGGAAATCCCTCCTCCTCCTCCATTCTTCACTACATGAGGGCTGAAGGTGTCCTCATGTAGCTGGCACTCTTTGAGAGGAACCCAGAAGACATGGACCTTTTTCCGCTCTCAAGCACTCACATTTATAGCCTCTCTCACACCATGTGACAGAATAGAATAGATACATTTACTGATAGTCAGCTCACCATTTGCAGACTTTAACTGATCACTTGCTGCAGCTGTGCAATACACATACTAGAATCACAAGACATGTTTGCACTGTGCACCTACATAAGACATTTCATGTATGACATTTATGGAGGCATTCCCAAAGGTCCTTGCCTGAATTAAGCTGAGGACATGCATGTGCGCCATTGTTCCATTCCTATGAATGGCAGTGTCTGAAACTTGCGAGTACAAATGTTTGGTAATCTCCAGCACTTCCGTTGAAATGAATGGAACGGTGATGCACATGTGTGACCTCTACTCCATTCATGCGGGGACCTTCAGGATCAATGTGGGTCCAAGCAGTCAGACCTCTACTGATCATAAAGTTATACCCTATCCTGCGGGTAACTTTATAACTTGGCTCAACCCCTTTAGTAACTTGGATCATAAGGCTACCATGGCAGGTTTCTCCATAGATGGTGCAAGAGCAGAAAACAGAGATTCATACTCTTGTCCTTTCCTATCACTAAAACCTTCTGATGAACCTTTACTACAAGAAGTACAGCAGTAAAGCAAATCCCAATCTTACAATGAGCACAGTACTAAGTCATGCCAGTCCTACATACATAGCTGATTAGTTGGATCGCCCATTGACCAGTAAATACAACCCTATGAGACAACATGCAACCACTCACCTTCCCCACGGCAGGCTAATGTAAATGATATATCATCCAAGGCAATGTCTACATTTTCGCTTCCCCCTACTTGGGCTTCAAAGGCCACCCGGAATGGACTGTCGCTGGGGAGAATGACGCTGCCGTACATCCACCGTTGCTCCACGCTCTCGGCCGCTGACCACCGCAGAATCTCCAGCCCGTATTCAGTGACTATATATACCTGTAAATCAGCATACAAAATGCAGAAGATCAAACATTCCGAATTACCAACTTATGGTAAAACTACTATTAATCACAATTTACGGGACTCGGAATGATCCGCGGCTCCGCCGACTGTATGCGCTGATTGATGGTACAGACAGCGTCACCCAGACAACAATTTATGCCGGTGATAAAACCAATCAGTCTTGGTTTAAAGAACTCCGGCGTGATGCAGGCAAACCCATCATAAAAAGTGAATGACTTTGAAAAGCTGCAAAAGGCAAATGTCTAAATAATCAATTTTGTCTCATATTCCACTGACACAATGAGATGATGTGAAACAGGAAATACATGCATAAGCAGAGGAGCCGAATATGCAGAAAGATGGCCTGTTTATTCTGAGCAGATGAGAGGAACAGGAAAAGGTGACATTCAGGAGAGTTTACTACGGGGGAGAGCCGCGCACGAAGCGTCACACTCACCGCAAAGAGCTTTAGGGACTGAACGCATTTTCAATTTATAGAAAAAAAAAAGTTTAAAGAATCGTCAAATTTAAGTATTTTGTTCATTTGTTTAACCAATTCTGGACTTTCTTAAAAGTAAAGTTCTTTTCTATAGTGGAAGACCCTTTGGCTAATGAAAACCCGTCTTCTGCTGAAGTCTAATGATAGAGGATGTTCCACCTCAGTCATGGCCGACCTTAGCTATGTTCAACCCATGGGGTCACACAGGGCGCTAGCCAGCAGCTTATGTGGGGATGGGGGGAGGGCACCAGGCGGATATAGGTGGGGAGCCAAATGAATCATCCTGGCTGGGTCTCCTCCCCTCTGAAGTTCCGCCTTTAGCACATGCGCGCCCCTGGACATGGCTGCTTAGTTCTTTTGTATTTGTGAAATTAGTTTGGTTTTGGCTTTGTATTTGAACCAGGCGTTGTATCTATGTAAGGAGTTTGGCTTATTATATATATATATATATATATATATATATATATATATATATATATATATATGTGTGTGTGTGTACTGAACCTGGTTCTGGCGCTGTATTCACGTTATGAGCTCGGTTGGTGCTATGTTTCTCTTATGAGCTTGGTTCTGGTGCTGTATTTCTGTTATGAGCTTGGTTCTGGTACAGTATTTACCCATTAGGTTGTCCTGGTGTGGTTGCTGCTTTCTGCACAGGTAGAATACTTTGTAGAATAAGTTGGCGCTATACAACTAAAGATTATTATTATTTATTTATTATTTTGTATGACCAGGGGTCTCCTGCATTAACTTCGGGAATAAAGATAGCATTGATCCTGTCAGTTTAACCACTTGGGTGCCATGGCAGTGTGACCATAGCCTCTAAAGAGGGTTTAACGAGGGAGGGGACTCCCTTTGTCATCTATCTTTCCCCTGCAATGCAATTGCAAGGTTCCCATGGATTAATAGGACACCCGGAGGCCTACAAATGGTAGCCTATTAGGCACTGCAGGGTCTAATCTGCATGTAGAATACATGGCCATACTGAAGTATTGGTGTGTATTCTGTTAACGATCAAAGCTGACGAAGTTCATTCCAAGAAAAGTAAAAAATGTAAAAAGAAAAAATCTCAAACCTCTTCTCTTTCTTTCCTTATTATGTTAAAAAAAAGTCAAAATTGGTATCGCCACATTTGTAATGAAAAAGTTAGCATGTGCATCATGTATACTGCAATACTGAGTCAGATACCGGATGCACAGAGTCTGAGATAGTGCTCGGGTACATGGGAAGAATAGACGGTGGGAAGAGAAGCTGAATGCATCATCTTCTAATGGGGCATGGCTTCTATTCACAGTGTCTATGGCTGCCCAGGATACAAGATAAGGCCTCATGTCCACGGGCAAATTCGGATTTTAAATCCGCAGCGTTTTTCCCGCACGCGGATCCGAGCCCTATAGGGATGCATTAGACACCCGCAGGTAGTTAAATACCCGCGGATGTCATTTTTCCCTGCAGGCGCGGGTCCCGCGTGCAGGAAAAAATCCAGACATGCTTTATTCAGGCGCGGGTCTCCCGCAGGCTTCTATTGAAGCCTATGGAAGCCGTCCTGATCCGCAGGAGACCCGCGCCTGAATTAAACTCACCTGCTCCGGGCGATGCAGGTCTTCCTTCCTTCGCGGCTGGAAACTTCTTTCTTTGGCCTGGCGGATGTGCCCGGCGCATGCACGCGGCACGCAGCCAACGTGCCGAGCACATCCACCGGGCCGAAGAAAAAAGATCCGGCCGCGACGGAAGGAAGACACGCACGGACCGCTGCAGGTGAGTTTATTCTTATTTTTTAGCATCATGTCCGTGGGGCAGGAGGGACCCGCTGCGGATTCTCCATGTGGGGGCCAGTAATGGGAATAGTGCTCAATAAGCCAGGATTCATACAAGACTTAGATCTACACTTGTGGGGCAAGAAGAGTGTTTGCCGGAGTGCAGGCACAGCGCAGAGAAGCGTCCGCGGTCATCAGGAGCTTTTTACAGAACTCTCCTTAGCAACGGTCCAGAGCTATATAGCTGAGTAAGATAGCGTCAGCCGTACTACATACATTTTCTATTAAAAGCATCTAGAATTGGTTAAAGGGATATTCCAGGCACTTAACCCTTTGAAGTATTGATAGCCTATCTTTAGGATAGGTCATCAATAGTTGATCGTCGGGGTTCAGCCACTCGGGACCCCTGGTTATCAGTTGATCTCAGTCCTCGCACTCATTGCAGCAGACCAGATCTTGACAGCTCTGTTCACATTGAGGTCGGAGCCAGAAGTGTAATAGAAGGGAAAGGTCCTATTGAAATCAATGGGAGATATGGGAAATATTCAGTACCTTCTATTGCACTTCCGAATCTGACCCAAAGCAATCATCCAGCTCCACTGCAAGGAGTGCAAGGGCTGAGATTATCTGAGTAACTGACCCCCGCGGATCAACTGTTGATGACCTGCTGAGCAGCCAGCTCCAATAAGTGCAGCATCTCAGACTGCACTGACACAGAATGTTATCAATGATGAGAATAGACAGGCCCAAAGATGGAGGCCATGTAACAGATGGGCCAGGAATTGCTCTTAGGGGCAAAACCAGCCAACCACTGTCAACAAAAACACCATCAAATTTGATAGGGGCTTTGATTCGAAAAGTCTAAATGCTTAATTCAACCGGGAAGAACTGGATTAAGAATTCAAGGATAAGCTGAACATCAAAGATGACA